>NW_022639895.1:0-409 GCF_010583005.1 Odontomachus brunneus | reverse complement strand
GAAAACACTGAAAGTCCACGACGGAAAGTGGCTGTGGTGGATGGGCTTGGTGGGGTTAGTGGAGTTGGTATCGAGAGGAGTTTTCGAACAGCCATGGAAGAATGCTCAATGTGACATACTACATGTGTGTTGTGCCTACATATGTGTTGTACAAAATGGCTGATCGAAAGCGTATTTCGACATTAGCTATAATTGCTTCTCAGCAAAATAATAATAAATTAATAAATTTAGTAATTAATTAATTAATTAATTTAGTAATTGTTAATTTATAATTTAGTTATCTGGAAAGTTAATTGATTATATATTCCTCGGTCCGAGAACTCGGGTCGATTTCTAGCATCGTGGGCACCAGGCCTAAGAAAATTTATAAACTTATTTATTACTCCTTACCTTTAACATCGTATATATA
>NW_022639894.1:46036-46704 GCF_010583005.1 Odontomachus brunneus | reverse complement strand
ATTGTGATGCATAAGAGCGAGATCTTACATGAATACTTATGGACTGTACAATTGAAATAATTACCGTTCCTTACCGTTTTTACCGTTTCATACCGTTTTTACCGTTTACGTTACCGTTTCTTTACCGTTTCTTTACCGTTTTTTACCGTTTCATACCGTTTTTACCGTTTACGTTACCGTTTCTTTACCGTTTCTTTACCGTTTTTTACCGTTTCATACCGTTTTTACCGTTTACGTTACCGTTTCTTTACCGTTTCTTTACCGTTTTTTACCGTTTCATACCGTTTTTACCGTTTACGTTACCGTTTCTTTACCGTTTCTTTACCGTTTTTTACCGTTTCATACCGTTTTTACCGTTTACGTTACCGTTTCTTTACCGTTTCTTTACCGTTTTTTACCGTTTCATACCGTTTTTACCGTTTACGTTACCGTTTCTTTACCGTTTCTTTACCGTTTTTTACCGTTTCATACCGTTTTTACCGTTTACGTTACCGTTTCTTTACCGTTTCTTTACCGTTTTTTACCGTTTCATACCGTTTTTACCGTTTACGTTACCGTTTCTTTACCGTTTCTTTACCGTTTTTTACCGTTTCATACCGTTTTTACCGTTTACGTTACCGTTTCTTTACCGTTTCTTTACCGTTTTTTACCGTTTCATACCGTTTTTA
>NW_022639894.1:45679-46026 GCF_010583005.1 Odontomachus brunneus | reverse complement strand
CAAAATCCGCCGCGGAAACCGCCGCAAAAAACCGCCGCAAAATCCGCCGCGAAAACCGCCGCAGATTGGTAAAATGATCTATCGAAAGTAGATAGAAAAAATTATATTGGTAATTACCGATCATCGATATTATGTAAAGATGACAGTAAAAATTATGTAAAAAATATATATGTTGGTAAAAAAATTAAATGTTGGCATATAATATCCGTAATAAATTACCGATCGTTGGTATTATCGGTAATTATATGTTGGTAAAAAAAATTAAATGTTATATAATATCGGTAAAAATTACCGACCGCCGGTAACATCGGTATGCCCCCCCCCATTACCGACTGCTGATAACCCCC
>NW_022639894.1:44963-45637 GCF_010583005.1 Odontomachus brunneus | reverse complement strand
CCCCCCCCCGGTGACGTCATCCCCCCCTCGCCCGCGGTACCCCCCCCCGCCCCTCACCCCCTCTCGGAGGACCTTGGGTTAGAACCCGCCTATAATACCTACTGAAGAAGATGATTCCTAAATTGTCGGACGACAATTTTGAGGATGGAGAGCAGTGTTGCATGTGTGAAGTTTGCGGCGTTGCGAAACATGCAGCGGATTCTGAGCAGTCTTCTTGGTTACGGTCGCTAAGGAGCGGTTGTCTACAAGCTGGAGAGTAGAGAGTGAGAGATTGTAAAAGATAGACGTGTTTCTCTGATGAGAATCTTATTCTTTCTGGTTTCACAGTTTGACAGTTTGTCATTAAAGCTCTCTGTTTCTATAACGTGTTTATTCATTTCCTCGAGTTCGCGGAAACAGTCGCGAGTGTAACAATATATATGTATATATATATATATATATTAGGACCTTAACTTAGTTTCCGCCCGCAAATGTTAGATGGCAATGCAAACAGTTCTAGTAGTCATTACTAACGAAACAGGTAGTTTGTGATTAATTTCGACATTTCTCGATAACATTCAGTCAGCATACACAATTATTTTCCTAAACAACAATTTCTTTTGCTTTGTGAAAAATGGAACGCGATAAAGTGTTTTTTCGACATGTGCTTTTGCACTATTTTGATTTGAAAAAAA
>NW_022639894.1:35127-39008 GCF_010583005.1 Odontomachus brunneus | reverse complement strand
TGTGTGTGTGTGTGTGTGTGTGTGTGTGTGTGTGTGTGTGTGCACGTGTGTGTATGTGTATGTGTGCGTGTGTATGTGTGACATAAAGATCCACAAATAATTGTTCTTCAAAATTATAACTTCCGGGTAAATTGAAAAAACGTTAACTGAAACAAAATTTACAACACATTATTGCTTGAAAAAATGACATTTCTTTAGAAGATTAATAAGTAAGTCTAAAAGATACTATGTGTTGATGAAATCTAAGAAAATATGAATGTTGTCCAGTTTGGTATTAAATTTTTCTTAAATATGTATTCCCATTATAAAATATAAAATAAACAATTACATTTGCAATTTATTACAATATATGATACATTCTAAATGTGTATATAGAAATATATGTAGTAAATGCAAATAATTGTTGAAATAAATACCTTTAATTTTCTTTCTTCTCTTTATATTCCTCATTTTCCTCTGTATCTGACATGTAGTCAAATATTTCATTAGTATTTGCTTTAGTAAATTTTATTCTGCCTTTATCCGACTTCTCTTGTATACCGCAACGCTCGCTATATAAATATACTATATAAATATATATTAACATACGCACATCCATTTGCTACATACACTTCTATTTGCAATGTACTAGCAAGAATTTAAGCAGGGGGACCCAACCCTGAAGGAGCATTTTCTAATGTGCGAAACGACATCAACCAAATGACAAAGACCGTGGTTGCAATTTAGAAATAGTTAAAACAATTGCAATATAGAAATAATTAACAGAATGCATTATATTTAGATAAACTTACTTCCCAGGGAAGAGAATTTGTACCATGAAATATTTTCCATTATTCCAATCATTTTCATCAGTATTCGTCCACTTCACATCATAGAGGTTACATTTATTGAAATGGTTTAAATCTTTTAGGTGAAAATTACGAATAGCACTGGTTTTAACTATTACTATCTTCTTGTCATCGAAAAAACGTACTTGGGTGTGTGAGATTTTCATTGCTGTATATTACACTTTTTCTTACTACAAAATGTAATAAATACTTGATCATCTATTCAATCGTGCGATCGATGATTCCACTGTCGATTGTTTATTGTTTAACGGGCTCCTTCTTCATTATACGCGCGAAAGGCAACACCGCTTACGCAACTCTCTCGACTGACGCACACAACACAGTTCGTACACCGCACACCGACATGAGATACGAGACACGAGGAGTGATACTAATTTTGGGATACTTACATGTTTCAGCGTTGGGAGGAATAGCTATAGCTCGAGAGAGAAAAAGACAGCAAGTCTGCTATTTCTTTCTCTTCCGAGCTATAGCTATCTCCTCTAACGCTGAACATGCTGTTGTAAGTATT
The DNA here is from genome assembly GCF_010583005.1 of Odontomachus brunneus. Classification (NCBI taxonomy): domain Eukaryota; kingdom Metazoa; phylum Arthropoda; class Insecta; order Hymenoptera; family Formicidae; genus Odontomachus; species Odontomachus brunneus. Next base: position 37,649 of record NW_022639894.1, on the reverse strand, counting down.
CCGAAATCTGACCGTTGGACCAAGGCAGCGATCATGAATCTTCCTTTTTCACTTTTTACTTTTCACTGGAAGTAAGTTATTATAAATGAAAAGTGAAACGTGAAAGGAAAATAAGTGAAAATTAATATTAAAATTATATACATTATTAACATGTAAATATATTTATAATATATAAAATGTAATGTATAATAAACTATTAAATATAAAGCAACTAAAATTTATAGTTGTAATGTAATATAATACTATATAATGTAATAAAGTACATTGAATAATACAAAGGTTAACCGTGTACTGTGAATTCTCAAAACGTGAAATATTTAACGTGAACTTTCGGTTCGTTCGTACATATTCCTTTTACTTGGAAATAGTCTAAGTAGATATGAAACTTTTCAACCATCACACGATGTGGTTAAAACGTGAAAATGCAATACAATTTTTTCTAGGGACTTTAGTCTCACTGAGTTGTGCAATTGATAGAAATGGAACAATGAGATGACAGACTATTATTAACGAAGAAAGGAATATATTTGTGAAATTTTTATTGTATACAGTAAGCAAGGTGCAAGTAAGTAAACATATTTGTTATATTTGTAAGATTTTTGTATTAATACAAAAATAATTTTTGTCACATTTTATCTGAAAGGAAAAATATGTTATTATACAATATTTAGGGGTTCAGTTTAGTGTGTGATTGATTGAAATGTTACAGATATATAGGTAGTATCATACGTATTATTGTACGTTTATTTATAAATTATGTTGTATTGTAGAATGAATACGACACAAAAGCAGAAAGAAATTTTATTACATTGGATGAAATTACATCCCGAAGTAGCAAGAGGCAGATTACGTCGGAAAGGAGAGAGTAAAAAAGAAATGGTAAATATCACTTATCAGAATAAGTTATAAGAATTATATTATAATATATGCAATATTATAACTGTAGGAGGAATTATTACAAGATCTAACGAATATTATGAACTCAGTACACGAAGGTTCTCTTAAATCTACTTCCGAATGGTTGAAGGTATGTAAAAATATGTGTCTATTTCTTCCTCTCACTCTTGCATATTCAATACAGACATATATATTGTGACGTGGCAGCCGTGGAGGCGCCCGTCTCAAGAATCCCGTGTCGATTAGTGTAGAGAATGTTTATCGCGTGCCGTGTCGCTAACGGTTTTTCGAGACCTTGCCGAATATCGCGTTCCGTCGGATTGTTTGTTGTGAAAATTTAGAACAAAGCGAAGAAGCGATTTTTGCGAGCGGAGCAGATGCGAAGGTCAGCGCGTCCCGAATTTTGTGCCCCTCGACGCCCCTTGCCGGCCACCAGGACGAGGAGCGGAGGACATCGAGGGACGAGGATGCAGAGGACGACAACGAGCGAAGCCCTCCATCAGGTGAATCGCACTCTCGTACTTTGGCAACGCAAAATTATTATCGCGAATTATCGGGCGCTCAGCAATAGAAAATATTCTATTGCTGAGAAGTATCGTAGTTATAATACAGTATCGCGTTTAGACGGATCAGCTGTATTTACTTTTAGCGAAGCAGCCGTCACGAGAAACCCGGCAGGAAAAAACGGAAGAGCCGTGAGAGACAACAGGCGAACTCCCGATGACAACAGTGTCTCGAGACGAAAAGTGTCTCGAGACCAGAATACCGAAATCTGCCGATTCCCGACTACCGACCACCCCAGGACGAGAGGGGCAGCGACGAGGGAGGATCCACGAGGATACGTGATCCTCCCAGAGCCGATCAGCTGTTAGCCTTACCGCGACTGCCGCCGCGCTCAGACGTATCGAAAACTACCGAGACCAGTATCGCGCGTGGAAGAGAGAGAGATCCGAGAGAGAGAGCGGAGAGAGAGAGAGAGTAGCGAGAGAGAGAGAGGAGAGAGAGAGAGAACGAGAGAACGAGATAGTGCGGGACGAGAGGGAGTGGACAGCGGCAGAGAGAGAGAGGAGAGAGATCGAGAGAGCGAGCGCCGAGAGAGAGAGAGGAGAGAGATCGAGAGAGCGAGCGCCGAGAGAGAGGACTGCCACCGCTGCCGTCACCGCTGACGCCGCCGCCGACGCAAGGGCTGTCGCCGTAATTGTAAGATCAACCATCTGCTCCGAATTTATCTGTGTCGCGTATCGTCCTGTATCGTGTCGTGTCTCGTCCGCGGAGTGGTCGCGCGGATAAAGAAGGCTCGCCCGAGGAAAGCGTCCTCGGGCTTCGGGTACCGTCTCGCGAATTATATCGTCTCGCGTACATTAACTATCGGGACGTGCGAGAGTCCCCGAATAAACGTCTCTTTATTACCGTTATCGAGTTTAGTGATTTTGCGTCCTAACCCATCCCGTCTCCGACTTTAATTTAACACGAGCTACCGGTCCCGACGGTTCCGGGACGCGCATCTTTTGTGATAAGTATTTATTCTCGCGTTTATCGAGGTGGTGCGGCCTTTCCGTACCTGGCGCCCAACTCTCGCGAAAATCTTTGTGGCGTGTCCGGGAGCCGACGGCAATTTGACGACG
>NW_022639894.1:34797-34970 GCF_010583005.1 Odontomachus brunneus | reverse complement strand
TTTTTTGTCAAAATATTATGTGTAGATCCAACACTAATATCATGTTGCTGTTTTAATTTCCTAACTGTTTTAATTTCCGTACTGTGACGATCTTCAATAACTGAGAGAGCAACATCCAGCTGTTTTTCTGGATTAGTTGCTGCAACAGGGCGACCCGATCTAGGAAGATCCTT
>NW_022639894.1:29112-34575 GCF_010583005.1 Odontomachus brunneus | reverse complement strand
GTTCAAAAAATGAAAAGAAAAACAACATGAACAGCGATAAAGACGCCTGATTAAAAATGACAGAAAAAAGCTATCAAAGAAAAAGCTGTATCAGAGAAGAAAGTTACACACAGTTCTTGAAAGTAATAATGAAATGGCAGAAGCAAGAAGAGTACTCAATGATGAACATTCAAATTGATGAACTACTAATATTCACATTAGCGTAAGTAAAATAAACCCGATTTAAAGATAGAATTACTGCAGTCTCACAACTCAATATTTAACCGGTTAAGTGGCTTTTTTCCAAATTTTGTGCCAAAAGTGGTAGACGACAATTGTAAACTAAAATACACCAAAATTTTTTTCTGGGGGTTTTTTAGGTTGCTGATTTCGAATCTGAAATCAATTCAAGATGGTAGATTCAATATGGCGGACAAATCTAACATGGTAGACAAAAATTCTTAATTTTCTCGAATTTGGACTGTTGTTTGGAAAGTTGTAGACTATTCGATGGTGACATTGGCTGTGAGCTTAACCTTGACCTTAACCTTCAACCGCCATATTGGATCCGTCATTTTGAATTTTTCTAACCTTGCCGATTTCGAGACCTTTCCAAAACACTACAAGAAAGTTTATTTTCGTTGAGTATTTTCCGAGTTGTGAGGCTTGAAAGCTGTAATGTACTGTAACTTTCAAGCTTCACAACTCGAAAAATACTTAACGAAAATACATTTGTTTATAGTGTTTTGGAAAGGTCTCGAGATAAGCTACAAGAATATGCAATAAAAAGTAGGCAGTTCCATTTAAAAAAGTTAATGTGATTTCGATCTGACCTTGGCGACGCCATCCAAGGTCAAACTGATAAGATCAGTAAATAGATCTTTTGAAACCCTACAACTTTTATCTGAAACATTTTTTTCTAAAATGCTTAGTTTTCGAGATATTTCACCGGTCCGGGACTTTTTGAACACCCTGTATATGTGTGTCCCATGAGTTCGGCAACGGCAAGAAAACTTGGGGGGGAGCATTTTAGAGAAAAATGTTTCCAATAAAAGTTGTAAGGCTTAAAAAGTCGCATTTAATGACAGTAGTTATTTGACCTAAGATGACGTCGCCAAGGTCAGGATAAGATCAACTTTGCTTTTTTAGATAGAAATACATATTTTTTATTACGTCATTTTATTTTACGTGAAAAAGCAAACAACTTTTGTTTGAAAAAATTTTTTATACAACCTCTATTTTCTAAGATATTTACGTAAATATTTACAAAATTATTGGCTTCAATAATTTTTTACTTGAATTCTATCAACTTTACCAAAAAATATCAAGAGATAAAAATTATTTATTTTGTTCTCATAGAGTTCTGAGAATTTTATATTAATTCTTTAGTACTGCATTTTCTTGCATTTTCTTGAAGTACTAAAAAGTTAACACAAAATTCTGAAAAAATTCTCAGAGCTCTTTGAAAACAAAATAAGTAATTTTTATCTCTTAATATTTTTCGGTAAAGTTAATAGAATTTAAGTAAAAAATTATTGAAACCAATAATTTTGTAGATATTTACGTAAATATCTTAGAAAATAGAGGTCGTATACAAAATTTTTTCAAGCAAAAGTTGTTTGCTTTTTTACGTAGAATAAAATCCCGTAATAAAAAATATGTATTTCTATTTAAAGAAGCAAAGTTGACCTTGTCCTGACCTTGGCGACGTCATCTTAGATCAAATAACTACTGTCATTAAATGCGACTTTTTAAGCATTACAACTTTTATTGGAAACATTTTTCTCTAAAATGCTCCCCCGCCGAGTTTTCTTGCCGTTGCCGAACTTATGGGACACACTGCATATATGTGTGTGTGTGTGTGTTATTTACAATTATAATGAAATTGTAGATTTGTTCGTAGTTCTGCTCCATTCGTTCAGAGTTATAATTAAAAATCGATGACAATTAATTAATTATGATAATATTATAAATTAATATTCTACATATTATCATCATGTATTAACTATTATCGATCCTTAATCCTAACTCTGAACAGATGAAAGAGATAGACAAACAAACCTACAATTTAATCATTAAAAATAACTGATTTATTTAATAAAACTAAGTTACAAAATAACAACTGTATATATTTTGTTATGTAGACATGGGAGGACTGGAAGATGTACGTTTTAAAAAAAGAAACCAAACGGAAGAATTCCACTTTACAAACAGGTGGAGGCTCTCCAAAGAAAATTTATTTTTCTCCGTTAGAGGAAAATTTATTAGAATTTCTAACACCAGAAGCAGTTGGTTTAGAAGGTATTCCACAAGGAGGAATTTATTTCAACGACAACCGAAATTTAGATTCACAAGGATCAAGTACTTCAAATAGAATTGAAATGAAATATTGTGAAGAACATGAACAAGATGAAAATGTTGCATCCTTTACAACACAACGTGCAAGTAAACGTACAACAAATACATTGAAAGGTATGATTCTCAACATTATGGTTATTACTAATGTTTTTATATTAATGGCTGTATATAATCACTTATACATACATTCTCTAAACTCTCTTTCATCGGTAAAAGTATCGTAAATGTTGTATCTCGATTGATAAGATAGCTTCTAAAAACCATTTTTTAATGAATTGTTATCTAAAAAGAAGAGAGAGAGAGAGAGAGAGAGAATTCAGAGAATGAATTTATATATAGGTCGATATATAATATATATTATACTAAAAATTTATGAAAACATTTCTTTAATATTTTATATTTCAGAGGCACAGTTGCAGCCAATGACTGAGAAAATGATCAGAATCCAAGAAGAAAAATTAAACCTGAAAAAAGAAGAACTAAACATACAACGAGAACTTCTGAGAGTTCACAAACGTACATTACATGAAATACAAAATATACGAAGTGTTTTGGATACGTTCGGCTCGTTACAGTAGAAGAAAAAAGAAATATTTATTTGTGCGGACAAGGCAAATAATTTTTATTTTTACAATTGCTTTTTTCCCTAATTTTTTTATACTTGTTAGAAACATTTATTTCTATGTTATTTCTTCTTATCCAATATGACGATATTTAAGTTCATAATTTAAAAAAAATGTAAGAGTGATAACGAGTCTATGTCTCGTAGCTATGGGCGGAGGGATGCGGCGAGATACGATTCGCGAGTGTCACGGTCGCACGTCGGCCGAAGGCATCTTTCTTTCCGCTGCCGCTTTCTGTACGCTGATTTGTTGAGACAAAATAATTGATTTCTCAAAAACTATTGCGAATATCGCAAAATGGCACAGGACTTTCTTGCTCACTTCAATCCGTTTTACGTTCTCACCAAAGGTTATCATGGGACTTCGGGACACCCTGTATGAATACAGGGTGGACCATTTTAATCCATCCAGTCGAATATGTCGAAAACTAAGCACGGGAAAGAAAAATGTTTCAGACAAAAGTTGTAAGGCTTAAAAAAACGCATTCAACAATAGTAGTTACTTGACATGGGATGGCGTCGCCAAGGTCAGAACAAGGTCAACTTTGCTTTTTTAAATAGAAATACATATTTTTTATTACGGCATTTTATTCAACGTAAAAACGCAAATAACTTTTGCTTGAAAAAATTTTTTATACGACCTCTATTTTCTAAGATATTTACGTAAATATCTACAAGATTATTGGATTCAATAATTTTTTACTTGAATTCGGTCAACTTTAGCGGAAAATATGAAGAGATAAAAATTGTATATTTTGGTAAAAATTAAACCTCCTACATATACCCGCAATGAAAAAACTTTGCAATGCTACAAATGTGGTAAATTAGATCATAAAGGACAGGAATGTAGAACAAGTCGTTATGCAAATCGATATGTGTTACCGAAACCAATCGAAAGTACACGCATAAATGCCGTACAGAAACATTGCGTTTACTGTAAAAAGAACGGTCATAACCGTGACGAATGCTGGAATCTGCACGGTAAGCAAAACGGGAAACCTGAACCCGTGAGTAATCAGCAAAGACTATCACGGACAGTGACAGTCATTCCGTCTAATACGGAAAGATTTTCGACTCCCAGAATAGGGAATAGAAATGAACAAGATAATAAAAACAAAAAACTAACTAGAGTACAAGACTACCAGGTCAACCAAGTAAGAAAACATACGCTGAATAATAGACTACTCGATTTAGTAATATTGCCAATAAAAGAAGCAAAACAAGGAAAAATTCCGTTTTTGGTAGATTCAGGATCAGCCGTTAGTCTAGTAAAAATAAAGACATTAAAAAATGAAACACCGATGATTGGAGAAAAACTCACTCTAACAGGAATCACGGGACATCAAGCCCATACATTGGGAAAAATAAAAGCTACGATAGACGTAGGAAAGCAATTAAGACAAATGGAACTTTACGTAGTAAGGGATGATTTCCCCATAGAATATGAAGGAATACTAGGGATCGATTTTCTACAAACATATCATGCCAAGTTTGACTATAAGGAAAGAACATTGAGAGTTTCCGGACAAAACTTGCCATTAATACCATTTCAAACATATAGCCTTCCCGCGCGTAGCGAAAATATAATACAGGCTACAGTAAGCTCTGATCAAGAAGGAATTATTCCGGCAGAGGAGATTTTGCCAGGAATTTTTATAGGAAATTGCTTGATAAAAGCAAGCAATCACACGTGCCCTATCACAATAATAAATACCACTGAAAACAGTGTGAAAATAGCCACACCGTATATCACTATAGAAGAAATTACGGATGAGGATATAACAAAAATAAATTTGCTTACTGAACAAAAGAACAGCAAGCAATCGGCACGAACGGAAAAACTAAAGAAACAATTACGTTTAGAACATTTAAATAATGAGGAAAGAAAAATAATACATGAAATATGTGAAGATTTCAATGACATATTTTTTATAGAAGAAGATAGCCTCACACATACAACAATAGTGGAACATCAAGTTACCACACGAGCTGACGCAGCTCCAGTAAACATACGACCGTACCGGTTACCCGAAAAACATAAACAAGAAGTCAATAAACAAATAAAAGAAATGTTAGACAATAAAGTAATACGACATAGTGCTAGCCAATGGAATGCACCTTTACTAGTCGTACCAAAGAAAACTGATGCATCGGGAAAAACAAAACTACGAATAGTAGTCGATTTCAGAAAACTAAATGATTTAACGATAGGAGATTCTTTCCCATTACCAAATATTAATGATATTTTAGATCAATTAGGAAATGCTAAGTATTTTTCCACTTTAGATTTAGCTTCAGGATATCATCAAATATCAATGACGGAGCAAGACAAAAATAAAACTGCTTTCTCAACACCAACGGGACATTACGAATTCAATCGAATGCCTTTTGGATTAAAGAACGCACCAGCGACATTTCAAAGACTAATGAATTCTGTATTAGCTGGACTGCAAGGAATCAAATGCCTAGTATAATTAGATGATATTGTTATCTATGGCAATAGG
>NW_022639894.1:28807-29102 GCF_010583005.1 Odontomachus brunneus | reverse complement strand
TGAATTCTGTATTAGCTGGACTGCAAGGAATCAAATGTCTAGTATATTTAGATGATATTGTTATCTATGGCAATAGTCTTGAAAATCATAATAAAAGGCTTATAGATGTATTGCAAAGATTACGGCATTACAATTTAAAGCTACAACCAGACAAATGTGAATTTCTTCGAAAAGAAGTAGTATACCTGGGACATATAATTTCAGAAAATGGAATCCTACCAGACCCAAAAAAGATAGATGCAGTAACAAATTTTCCATTACCTACAAAGGTTAAACACATTCAATTCTTCATAGG
>NW_022639894.1:28158-28797 GCF_010583005.1 Odontomachus brunneus | reverse complement strand
ACAACTAAAGGAAATAAGTATATCCTGACATTCCAGGATAATTTAACAAAATTCAGTAAAGCTATCCCAATACCTAATCAAGAGGCGACAACCGTCGCGAAAACATTTGTCGAGAAAATAGTGCTAGAATATGGAATACCGGAAAAAATATTAACAGATCAAGGTACAAATTTCCTTAGTAAAATATTTAAAACAGTATGTAAATTACTAAAAATTGAAAAGATTCAAACCACCGCGTATCATCCACAAAGCAACGGAGCACTAGAAAGATCGCATAGAACACTTGCGGAATACCTCCGACACTACATAAATAACGACCAAACAAACTGGGATGAATGGATCCCATACGCGATTTTTACCTATAATACAACTCCACACACAACCACTAAATATTCACCATTTGAACTGGTATACGGGTACCAAGCAACCCTACCATCGTCTATACTAGCAACACCAAAGATCACGTATAGTATCGATGATTACGCGCAAGAAATAAAACAACGACTCCGAGCAACAAATCAAGTAGCCCGAGAGCACGTTAAAGAAGAAAAAACAAAGAGCAAAAAATATTATGACCGAACAGCTAAAGGTCCTGTACTTGACGTAGGAGATCAAGTACTATTACACGATGAAATGGTA
>NW_022639894.1:27902-28148 GCF_010583005.1 Odontomachus brunneus | reverse complement strand
CTGTACTTGACATAGGAGACCAAGTACTATTACACGATGAAATGGTACGACGAGGAAGATCAAAAAAATTAGATGCGATGTGGATAGGACCCTACAAAATAATGCAGAAGCACGGAAACGAAAACTACACAATAAAACGGGGCCGACGAACGCTACGCACGCACGCAAATCGCATAAAACTATACATAGAAAATTAAAAACTTACCGACGAGGCGGCACACCCCTACCGCGTCCACGTAAAATGCT
>NW_022639894.1:27543-27823 GCF_010583005.1 Odontomachus brunneus | reverse complement strand
CAGAAGCACGGAAATGAAAATTATACAATAAAACGGGGCCGACGAACGCTACGCACGCACGCAAATCGCATAAAACTATACATAGAAAACTAAAAACTTACCGACGAGGCGGCACACCCTTACCGCGTCCACGTAAGATGCTGGGCCAGGGGGTAGAGGCCCGGGAGGGTCCAACAAGGGGCAGAGTTTCTACCCCGGATGCACCGGCGCCCCCGTCTCCATGATCCTTCGGGGTCCGACGCGTGTTCGTCTCATATCCACATTTTTCGGGAAGGCGGCG
>NW_022639894.1:27198-27533 GCF_010583005.1 Odontomachus brunneus | reverse complement strand
GGAAATGAAAATTATACAATAAAACGGGGCCGACGAACGCTACGCACGCACGCAAATCGCATAAAACTATACATAGAAAATTAAAAACTTACCGACGAGGCGGCACACCCCTACCGCGTCCACGTAAAATGCTGGGCCAGGGGGTAGAGGCCCGGGAGGATCCAGCAAGGGGCAGAGTATCTACCCCGGATACACCGGCGCCCCCGTCTCCATGACCCTTCGGGGTCCGACGTGTGTTCATCTCAAATCCAAATGTTTCGGGAAGGCGGCGTGCCTCCTCGCCGTATAAAACAACAGGCGGCGAAAAGGGCGCCGTCGGAGCAATCTCCGTGGGG
>NW_022639894.1:22795-27188 GCF_010583005.1 Odontomachus brunneus | reverse complement strand
AGGGCGCCGTCGGAGCAATATCCATAGGGAAAAAATACCCCGAACACGAGGGGCAATCCCACTGGAGAAATAAACAAACAAAATATAAACACCACACCACAAAACCATACACAAAAGAAAAAATCACAAAATACAAATGACACTACCACAAGACACGCGGGACAGGACATGCGAGCGGGCGACATCCTGAATAAAACTAACAGAGCTAATTAAAGCTAAACAAGAGGTTCCCCCCACGCAAACGAAAAACTTAGAAATAAAAAAGAAGGAGGCATTTTTATCCCACACGAAATACGATCAGAACAGGAAAAGGGGATCATATTTATCTGAACACCCGACCCAATATACTTACAGGACATTCAGCCTGATAAGGAGTATCAGCCTCGGGACAAATGGGTTGCAAGCAGAAACCCCATTCGAAATCAACGAATTCATACACACACCTGGTGTGTATTATGACACACAAGGGCAATTACACCAAATAGTTTCAACATGGAAAACCGTCATCAAAATGGATATACATTCAATAGATGTTAGACGAAATCAGATACAAGGATACCTCGACAGCGCAGAAAAAATTTGCGATCAACAAAAGAAGACGAGTACCACATGGCAAATATGCGATAATCTACGTGAAGTGGTACAGAAAAACCTTAACCGCATACAGAACATGACGGAACTCATACACAGCATATACAAAATTCCCACATACGCAAAACGAGGAATAATAGACGGAATAGGCACAATAGCAAAATCATTATTTGGCGTAATGGACGCAAATGACGAGAAAATAATAACCGAACAAATAGACTTATTACAAAATAAACAAGAGACCTTACAACACGCAGTGACAAATCAATTAAAAATCATTAATACAACAGTCCACAACCTTGATAACCTCGAAAAAACGTTAGAAACTAACGAAAAGATAATGTGGAATAGTATAACACAACTCTATACAGGTGAAGTTGGACTCACATTAAGACAACAAATAGACGAACATTTTACGATACTAAACGCTTTACTGGATGATCTGGTACGTGACCAGGACGACATAATTTACTATTTAGATAAAATAAAATCAGGAAACTTACCGACAAGATTAACACCAATAGACAGTATCATATCTCAGCTACAGGAAATATCCATACACGTACCAAAAGGCACACATTTCCCGTTTACACCTAGAAAAGAGAACTGGGTAGAGATAGAAAAATTCTGCACAATCAGCGCGTATTATAAAGACAAAAATATTTTCACTATATTAAACTTACCTCTCATAGATTATCCAACATACGAAATAATCCATGTACACCCGTTTCCTGTACACAGTCACGACAATATTTTTGCTTTAACTGAAGTCACACACACTAAAATCGCGGTTAGTCAGGAAACAAATACATATATAATATTACGCGAAAACGAATTAGCTGAATGCATAAAATACAGGAACCATTATACTTGTCCGCAAAGAAACGCAATATTCAGAATCAATAAAGAATCACCGTGCGAAATTCTAATGTATACAACGTTAAAAAGTATAACAAATTGCCAGAAAAAATATATCTCGGCAAATCACACGTTTATCATCGCGCTAACACAAAAGAACGCATGGCTATATTCCACGAGCAGCGAGCAAACCGCTCACATCCAATGTCGCGAACAAATATATTACAGAAAAATTAACAAAACAGGACTAATAAACATTAAAAAGCAATGCAAATTAACAGTAGAGGATATTATATTACAAGCACAGGGTACTATAGAAAACACGTTAATACAAACACACATACCAGAATACAACATAACGTTAGAACAAGAACACATAAACACAATTAAACATAAAAACGAAATATTACATGTAAAACCAAACAAAATAATACAAAATCCGTCAGAACTAGCGGAACTCAGTAATAAAATAACACAAACGTATTACAATTTAGAAAATAGATCAAACTCCTGGACACATTACAAAAACATAATTTATACTACAGCACCAAGCGGAATAACGATAATAGTAGTAATTATATTGGTAATAATTGTAATAAGAAAAATAAAACAGAAAGCAGACCCACCAATAATAATAGAACGAAACACGAAACAGCGAAATACAAGAATACGTGCTAAACCAATAATACCCACAATCCCTGCACTAGCACGCAGACACAGCTTATGCGAATAAGATATAAACAATACACGATTGTAATTACATTTATATACGGGAAAACAAATTTGTAACACAAGTACAATATAATAAAATATAACAAGTACAAACGATTATAACCACAATTGTAAACGGAAACAAAGGAAAAAATGTATGTAGAGTAAGAATGCGAAAACCTCGCTAGACACTCCGTTTTCTTTTCCCAAGGGGGGAGGGGTGTTATAATCGCGAATAGTACCAGCGCTTTCGAAACACTTCTCGAGGAAGTGTTTCGATTGCACCACAACAAGGAAGCGATGTGCAAGTGCTGCGATAAGCACCACCTTGCACATTCCGCATTTAGGACCTCAATTCCAAACGCATCGAACCATTACCAAATATGGTAATGTTCTTGTCGCCAGGCACCCCCTCCGACAAGTCTAAAACAATACTATAAAAAAGCGGAGAGACCGCTCGCGTCAGGCTTAACATCTCGGTCTCTCGCCGCGACATACGCGTCATACGTGACTTACGCGCGGTTCGCATATTAACTCATAAGTACGGGAGTTGTAACTAAAACACATACAAGTGTATTTATCAAATAAACCTTTATATATATATTACTACAGAAGGTAGTCTAAACTTTTACTACATTTTATCCACCGCCACACACCCTGCCACGCCCGCAACACCGATCTCGAACTTTTTCTTTGTGTCCCGGCAACACGGGCACGACATATTGAAAGTGTGTTTACAAACACATTTTCAATAAGTCACTGTTCAAAAGTTCCTGGCCACTGTGTTTATTACTTATGTTATGCTTCTACTGAGTGCTTATCACTTTATTTCCGAAAGAGTAATCGATCAATAGACATCAGAGTATCATCATGGCACAAAAGACGCAGCAGGCAATTCGAGAAAGAATTATTAGCTTGTCGCGAAGTGGTAAAGTATCTCGTGATATTGCTGAGCTATTAGGAATTTGTAAGTCGACTGTTAATAATATATTAGTTAAGTACTGTGCTCGATATGCTCTAAAGGATCGCCCGCGAAGTGGAAGACCGCGAAAAACAACAAAAAAAGTAGACCGCGTGATTAAAATGAAGTCAATTGCGAATCTGCGGAAAACAGCAAATGACATTGCTCGCGAACTCCGTGATGAAAACCTCGCTAATGTTACAAAACCGTAACAAGACGTTTACATGATGTCGGATTGTTCGGGCGTATCGGTGTGAAGAAGCCTTTAATTAGCAAGAAGAATCAGAAGGCCCCTTTACAGTTTGCAAAAGATCACATAAACTGGATAGTAGAAGATTGGAGAAAGATAGCATTTTCCAATGAATCAAAATTTAATCTGTTTGGAAGTGGTGGAAGACATCATGTGCGACGTCCAGTTGGTACCAGAAACAATGTAAGATATCAAATTCCAACTATAAAACATGGAGGAGGCAACGTGTTGATGTGGAGTGTTTTTTCTGCTTATGGCGTTGATCCGTTAATCAATATTGATGGAACTATGAATGCTGCGATATACAAGAATATCTTAGAGAAGAATTTGCTACTATACCAAACGCAAAATGCCAAGAAACTGGATATTTCAACACGATAACGACCCGAAGCACACCTCAAGCCTTGTAAAGAGTTGGCTCTTGGCTAAAAAACTGCAGATTTTAACCTGGCCATCGCAGTCTCCGGACCTCAACCCCATCGAACATTTGTGGGATGAATTAAAGCGCCGAGTTAAAGTTCGTAAGCACTCGAATAAGACACAGTTACTGGAGCATTTGACGGAATAATGGAATAATATACCGATGAGTGATATATTGATCAGTTGATAGAATCTATGCCTCATTGCTGTGCCGCAATAATAGCTTCAAAGGGCATGACAACAAAGTACTAAGTGTGAAAGACTATTATTTACTGAATTAAAGTGTCTAAAGTTGCTCTTTTTGTTGGAAATAAACGTGGCCAGGAACTTTTGAACAGTAATATTTATGTTATTTGTTAATAATTCAGTACAATAGAATAAATTTTTATAATTTAATATAACATTATCTGTTAATTATCTAAGCTTCACATACTATGTACCTTACAATATTGTAATTCTTTTATATTAAAAATTATAACCAACAAGAACTTTTGCACACGTACGTATTATCGTACGAGATTATATATATATACGAGATATATTATTATATATATTATATATTATTATATATATATATATATATATATATATATATATATATA
>NW_022639894.1:22323-22758 GCF_010583005.1 Odontomachus brunneus | reverse complement strand
GTCATTTCGAGGGGGACGTACAATGACGTTAAAATTAGCCCCCCCACCTTTCCTCCTGGGCGGTGAGGGGGGGCAAGTTTGTAATCTTAAATGGGAACCTCTATTTTTTATTGCATATTCGGAATCTTTGGCTAAAAACACATACAATTTGTCTGAAACATTTTTCTCGATTCATGATAGATGGCGCTGTAATCGACGAAATTCAATTTCTTCGATTTCTCTTACTGAGAACCCATGCTTACGATTCTGCAATAAATTAACAATAAAAATACCACGTTTTCATTGTTAATACGCGAAATTAGTCTTAAAACAAACTTCTCATTATTTTTTATTACTCATTAATTACTTCTCAAGAAACTGCTTTTAGCGTAATCTGCCCTTTGGGTAACTTGAATGGTCCAAAGTACCGAGACATTTTGGACTTTCCATCTGATG
>NW_022639894.1:15754-16935 GCF_010583005.1 Odontomachus brunneus | reverse complement strand
TTTTTTTTTTACACGTCAGGTCAAAATTACAGAGGGTGTGTCTCTTTTCTTTGTTAGAAACCTAATAATAAAGCGCTGCGCATCGGGCAATAGTCCCATAGAGCATAAATCAATGTAGAACGAGAGAGAAGATAACGACCGTATTCTTGTTTCTTTCTAATGAAAGAAGGTGGTGATATCTTCAAGGATGTGTATGTGACTAATAGATGTGATTTATCTTATTGCGCAGATGCATAGAGAGAGAAGGAGATACGGTCGTTATCGTCTGTCCTTTTCTACATGTGCTCTATACCTACTTCTCAAAAAGAGGAATATTTTATTTATTTTTGACAAACAAACTGATAATTGAGTGATAACTTGTAACTGCTGCATACAATTAAATACCTATAGTTATCTATAGTTAGTTAGGCAAAGGGACAATTTATATTGCAGGTATATAACATTTCAGCGATCAGTATACAGGGCGAGGAGAAAGTACAGGGACACCGAAATATTTTTAAAAATATAAGTTTTATAGAAAACTACTTCAGATAAAATTTGTAAAATTCAAAAATTTTACTGATTTTTTATATTGATTTTACTGAGTTTTTATAAATTTTATTATTTACTGATCTTATCTATTTGACTTTGGGTGACGTCGCCAAGATAAGGACAAAGTTATTTTGAATTTTTTTTATAGAACCTTCTGTTACTTATTGAAAATTCTTATAATTCTTCTTCAGACCTTTTCAACGCACTATAACTCTACAACTTTTATCTGAAACAGTTTTTTATAAAACTTATATTTTTCTAGGCATTTCGGAATCTTGACATTCCTTTCTCACTCTGAATATAATAGCTATAAAGAGTGTTTAAAAAAGTAAATCCGAGACCCCGGATTTACTCGGGAAGATGTTTTCGAAAAAAATTTTTCAAAAAAGTTTTAGGGTTTGGAAAGGGACAAAACCTTTCGACCAGTAAAGAATTTCAATCCTTGGAGTTCAAAATTCACTTGAATAAATTCTTTAATGGAAGGCGGTCCCACTTGTGCCATAACTTTTTTACGTTAAATTTCAGCGCTTTGATTTATAAGTTTGAACAATAGAATTTTTTAAAGAAGACGTGGTTATAAAAATTCTCAATTAAATGTAAATGTTCGCGACGCGAGCGAAAAACCTAGCGAAGATTCGTCGCGATGAGAG
>NW_022639894.1:10596-11250 GCF_010583005.1 Odontomachus brunneus | reverse complement strand
AATGTGACCAAGATAAGATACACTCTTACTAAAAAAAACACATTTTTTTGGATTAACCTTCAAATTAACTTCACGTAACCTTAAAAATACCTCACGAAAATTTTTCATCATTTCCTCAAATGTAGGGCTAAAGATAATCACATCATCTAAATAAACAAGACAAATTTTATATAATAGGCCTTCGAGAATCTTTTCCATCATTCTCTCAAAAGTAGCCGGAGCATTGCACAACCCAAACGGCATAACATTGAATTGCCATAATCCGTTCCCAACCGAAAAAGCTGTTTTTTCCTTATCCTCGTCTAGGAGTTTCACCTGCCAATATCCATTCTTCAAATCAATAGTCGAAAACCAAACATTTCCCACTAAACGATCTAACAAATCATCAATTCTAGGAATTGGATAAGAGTCTTTAATTGTAACAGCACTAAGACTCCGAAAATCCACACAAAATCTATAAGACCCGTCTTTCTTTTGTTTTAATACCACAGGCGAAATCCACGGACTATGTGATTCCTCAATCACCCCCTTTTCACGCATTTCGTCAATAAGTTTCTCAACTTCCCCACGCATTTTTAGAGGAATACGTCGAGGGTTCTGTTTAATTGGTTTATTATCAGACAGCGTAATCTTATGCCTAACAACATTACAATT
>NW_022639894.1:0-10586 GCF_010583005.1 Odontomachus brunneus | reverse complement strand
CCTAACAACATTACAATTCCCAGCTACCCTTATAAAAATATCATACTAAGAATCATTGATAATTACTTATTTTCAGTATTAAAAATACAGGATAATAAGTAACTATCAATGATTCTTAGTATGATATTGCTATAAGGGTACAACTACTTCTGAAAGCACATCTTTAAATTCATTTGAAAAATCATCAAATTCTTTCTTCTGAAAAACACTGAGCTCTTCCGGAAGTTGTACCGAAGATGTCTGCAAGTTTTCCGGAATACCTTCAGAAACACAACTAATCTGCGCACATTCCAACTTTTGTTTCACTGGCAAAATTCCCAACGCAGCTCTGATTCCTGTTTCAATATTTGTCTTACAAAGGAAATCCGCTCCCAACAAACAATCGTCTATTATTTCTGCGACATACACCGGAAGCTCTAATGAAAAAGATCCTAACTCAATTTTCACTATAACTCTTGAACTAAAAGGAACAGATTCTCCTGTTGGATAAACTAAATTTAATTTATTTTCAGATCTGCACAATGGAAAATCCCTCGAAAGTTTCTTAATAATTCTCTTATTAACTATAGTAACATCCGATCCTGTATCCACTTTGAAAAAAACAAGATCTTCCATTTATTTTCTCCGAATAACTAAAATTCGACAAACCTTCATGACTAATATTCACTACATTTTGAATAATTGGGGTCACGTCTTTGTTTGTCGAACCGACCCCAAAAAGTTCGACAAAACCTAGTTTGACTGTCTGGTTGAATTCTAAGACGGACATTCCGCGCGAAAATGTCCCAATTTTCCGTATTTCCAGCACTCTCTTTTGTTACTAAAATTTTCCGTTTGTTCACCTCGTGAAGTTAAACTCGACGAATTATCCACTGTTTTTTTAGGCCGTTTTATCATTGACGTTTCGTAACGCATACCGAAATTTCCAGCAACATTTCTGTTTCTTTCCCGAGGAAAACTATTTTCCTGAATCATTTTTATTGTCGATGTCCGCTCAATCGCAATTCTAAGCGAAGTAATATTTTCTAATTGTAACGTTCTCTTAATAAAATTGTCAGCAACCGCAGTGATAAACTGCGCACAAGCAATCTTATCACGGATACTAAAATCACACTCCGGATAAGCTAAATGAGCTAATTTTTCTATATCGACTCCTAAAGAAGCAAAATCCTCCCCAACTTCCTGTCTTCGATTTTGAAACCGAATATGACTTTTTTGAAAAGTCATACGTTCCCCAAATCTAAGCTCTAATTTACTCTTTACTTCATCAAAATTCAAATTCTCCTGAAAATTCCCAAGAACGGACCGTGCTTTTCCCCTTAAACTCGCAATTAAATAAACTGTTTTTAACTGATCATCCCACCTATTCGCACGAGCAATTGTCTCAAATTGAATAAAATATTCTGTGAGAGGGACAGTCCCGTCGAAAATGTCCGGTTTTAACTCAGGATAAAAAGAATGATTCTGGCCTGGAAATTGCGGGTGCTCTCTTGACGCAGCTTGTTCTTGCAGCAGCCTCAGACGCTCCTCTCGAATCGCTCGTAGCTCCGACATCGCTTCCTTCAACATTATCCTCATAGTTTCCTGCGTTTCCGCCACTACTGGGGTCGGTGTCAAATGCCTAAGTCGCTTCCTCGAAGGAGCTCCCGATTCACCCGCTTCACTAATCATATTGTCGCCTTATCCCGGACGAGCCCCCAAATTGTTACACTCTCGGGTTAAATTCACACAAAACTGTTATTTATAGAGAGGAATAAATAAATAACACCTTTAAAGGAGAACGAGAACTATTTTAATTGAAACTCAAATATAATTATAACCGAGTTTGATTCAGAGGCAACCAGATCTTTCACACGTCTTTACATTTCAAGATCTCATTGCAAACTCTCTAATTATTTTCAAGATCAATAACACGACGTTAGCTCAAAATAATATGACGTTAGCACAAAACTACTGAAACGTAGTCGCGAACAGAGCAGCGCACTTCAATTAGAACCAAGACTGAAAACAGCAATGGACGACGTCGTGGACAAATATCCCAGATGCAACAATATAATATAGATATGGTCTATTTATTTGCATATAACATAATCATGAACATCTATAAAAAATTATATAGAAAATACGTCCAATGAATCACATTTATCAATAATATTGTTAATTAATAACGAAGCATTTGAGCAAATAATGGAAGTAACAGTTAATGTCTTATAGTTTCGATTAAAAGTACATTATTTAATGATAGTGTCTTATTTATGCAAAAACATTCAAAATCATAAACCACAATTGTCTGTAAATATCGTTATCTATATCATTAAAATGTCTTAAGTTGTGGCATCTTTTATATTGCATTTTGATAATTGACAGTTGTTTATTCAGCAAAATCTGTTTTAATAGTTTAACCAGAGATACACTGCAAATACATAATTAAATGATATACAAATATGATATTTGTAAGTTTAGCTTTTACAGATATTTATATAGTTTTATTAATGTTCACAGTGCATCTTTGGTCAAACTGTTAAAACAACTTGTAACAACTTTTATAAGCAACCATCAATTATTAGAATGCAGTTTTAAGAATGCTGTAACTTAAGACATTTATATATAGATAACGATACTTGCAGACAATTGTAGTTTATAATTTTGAATATATAGATTCTATCATTATATATTTGATCACTATATACTGTATTTATAACAGAAATAATAAATTAAAAGTTTAATTGCTACTTCCATCAATTGTTCAAGTGTTTTGCTATTGACCAAATGGCTATTCTCCATCAATTAAATTTTCTGTTATGTTGCAGCATTCTTTATATTTTATTTACCGTGATATTTAGACACCTCCAAAGTAGGATTATTATTGCATTGGCCAGGAATTGGTCTTTAGATAAATGAGCTTACTACTTACTCACTGAAACTGCTTGACATTGAAGTTGTTTTGTCAATTTGAAAACTGTTTTAACAATTGAAAAGCTGCACCACAGATAAACGTAAGTACATTTCTGTAACTTTAACTATTCGTTTTCATAGGTTCATTATCTGAGTTTTCTTTTATCGTTAAAAGTGCATGTAAAAGTAACTTATAAGTCTGTTTATTGTTTATAAGTAACAGGTGCTTTTAACAATAAAAGAGAATTCAGAATATGGACTATAGTCTCTGACAGGGTTGTGAGCAATAAATTATTTTCTTAAACTATTAATCAAGAACAAATTGAAATAAAACAAAATTTTAAATCAACACATTAACACGTGTTCCAATCCTTTTATTATAGGTATTTAGACACCTACTTCCGAGCTAGGATTATTATTGCATTAGCCAAGCATTGGTCTTTGGATAGATAAGCTTACTGCTTACTCACTATAGCTGCTTGACATTGAAGTTGATTTGTCAATTTGAAAAGTGTTTTAACAATTGAAAAGCTGCACCACAGATAAACGTAAGTACATTTCTGCAATTATAGCTATTCGTTTTCATAGGCCCATTATCTGAGTTTTCTTTTATCGCTAAAAGTGCATGTAAAAATAATTTATAAGTCTGTTTATTGTTTATAAGTAACTTTTACAGGTGCTTTTAATAACAAAAAGAGAGTTCAGAATATGGACCATAGTCTCTGACAGGGTTGTGAGCAATAAATTATTTTCTTAAATTATTAACTAAGAAAAAAATTGAAAAAAACCAATATTTTAAATTAACACATTAACACATGTTTCAGTCCTTTAATTAGCCCTTGTTTTTCATATCAAATGTTCGAATTCCATTAACATTTAAACAAAGCTTGTATTCGATGGTGGATGTTGTCCAATGTTCGTGATAAAAATATGAAGAAACGTATTTAAGCAGCTCGATCTCTGTCTGTTGAGGAGATACTACGAACATTAGACAACATCCGCCATTGAATACAAACTTGTTTAAATATTAATGGAAGATAATTCCAACATTTTATCCGAAATACAAAGGCTAATAAAAGGACTGAAATATGTGTAAACATATTTAAAACTTTTGTTTGTTCACTTTTTTGTTGGTTAATAGTTGAAATTTAAAAAATGATTCTAATGAAAGTAGTTTATTTTGAAGAAATCTATTAAATGATATCATTTGATATGTATTCCTATATAAAATTTTAAAATTATCTTCGGTGCACTGATGCATCCTGTATACCAAATCGATAGTCATTGGTAAATGTATACAGTTGGGAATTAAAAGATTGTCCAATTTGTTCTTTTCTAACTTTAGAAATCTGTCCATCTTATCCAATGGGAGAAATTATTTTTAGATAAAAATATTTTCAAATAAATTCTCATTGGATAAGATGGATAAGTTCCTAAACTTACAAAAGAATAAACCGGTCTTTTAGTCCATGATTATATATTGATTTTGATATAAATAATTTTTTTACTTAAGATAATGTATTACCTACAACATGCAGATTATTTTTTTTAAATAATTACTTAATATGCTAAATTTAAAGAATTACTTACTATGCTATTATTATAAAATTTCTTATAGATGTTTCTAGAATTCTTATATGTGAATAATTCATGTGAATATTCAGAGATTCACAAATGTAGAATATATCAGATTAAATCTACAATCTGTGAACGGTAAATTTTTTAAATATATAAACTATTAACTTTTTTTCTCTAAAACATAATTAATAGAATAAATAGGATAGAAAGACAGAATACATCGCATTAGATACCAGATTATGCAATAATTTAATAAAAATATTAAATGTTATGATATCAAGTAATAAATAGCAAGAAAAAAATTATTTTCTTTATATTTCAGTTCTTTACATTATTTAGCATATAAAAATATTTTTTTATAGTGGAACTAAAGATATCCAGATATCTTCAGGATATCTCTACGATATATTTAGGACATTTCTGCTATGTAGGATGTTTGTGTGTGTGTGTGTGTGTGTGTTTGTGTGGTATAAAATAATTTCTAAATATTATTTCACATTGTTTTCCCATATCTTGAACATTATTTTTTTTTATTAATACTTTAATGCATAATAGTTAACAAAATTTATCATTTTTTATCATCATAACATTTTATATCTTCTAAATATTGCTTTAAACTTGTTCTCAATGTCATGTATTCTGTATTTTCATCGCATCCACACATTCTATTAATCTAAAAATTTATGTTATAAAAATTTACTCTATTAAAACATTAAAAAATCTTGAAAAAAGGAACAAAAAATTCAGAGTGCAGTTTACAGTTTATAGATTTTTGTTGTGTTATTATTAACATTTTAAAAGATAGGTATGAATGTCTCATATAAAATAATTCTAGAAACAATATAAATATAATAATAATAATAATAATAATAATAATAACAACAATATTATTAATGTAAACTTATTAAAATTTTTAAAGCTTCTTTTAGTTTTGGTACATGTGTAATGCGAGTACACATTTCTGTAATCTTCGTTTAGGCAAAACTTGCACTCTACGTCCATCATGCCTAAAGAAGTTAAGTATTTATCAAAGAGACGAAAGAATCAGATCATTAATCGAGATGTATATAATAGTGAAAATAATGGTTTATTAGAAACAGCTTTACCCAATGCAGCATCTGATATCGTAGTACAAGCGGCAACTGTTACTGTAAATTCTGATAACATATCTTGTACTAATAATGAATCATTTGAAAACATAAAGTGTTCCGTACGAGAGCTGTCGTCCGCACGGATAGCGGGCGGCGGGCGGCCGTACGCCAGGCACGTTCCGCGCGCGGGCGACTACCGCTCGCCGCGGCTTCACGCCGCCGCCGCTACGCGGCAGCGCGCCGAGCCGGCGCCGTCGCTCGCAGTTAAATTTCGGTGCGGCGCCTATATAAGACGCCGCGGGCGCCGACTCTAGGAGTTCGGACTGCGTTAGTGCATCTGTTCACTGCCTCGCTGAGGTATTATTTTGTGTTCTAGTTAACTTCATATCGTCTTCTTGAGTGCGTAAGCACGTTGGGCTCTTGCCTCGCACGAGGTATACGTGTGCATATCTGCACTGAATATCGCTGCCTTCAGAGTGTCACAGACACGCTGGCGTTCGGGTTTAGATTTCGCAGCCCTTTAGAGTGCCCCGCACGTTGGGCTATCGCCTCTAGAGTGACCGAGGACACGTTGGCGTTTGGGTTACGAAGTGTATGGTAATTCCACGGATCTCCACCTTCTCAATACGATCGAGGATTGAGAGAAGGCTTCGCGCGATCACTTCGGATTGCCTTGACGCTTCCACCGCGGTGGACGTCTCTCTTCGCGACTTCTCCCGTATAGCATATACCGGGTATTAACGCCACCAGAGCTTATTGCGGTCGAGCTCCCGACTCCGCGCGAGTCGTCGTTGTACTCCGGACTCTGCTGCCAGGGACGCAGCATATATACGCAAGCAACGCTTGCCTTTACGTCCGCTTAGGACTTAGTCGCTGCCAGGGACGCAGCATATACACGCGAGCAACGCTCGCCTTTACGTCCGCTTAGGACTTAGCCGCTGCCAGGGACGCAGCATATACACGCACACCTTTACGTCTACTTCGGACTTAGCCGCTGCCAGAGACGCAGAATATACAAGCGAACCCCGTTCGCTTCTTCACCGCTACTGAAGCCATACTCGCCGCATACGCGACTACACGCGCGAGTTACCCTCGCGCCTAAGTCTACGTCGCCCACGCAACGTTACGATTCTCGTTATTTCTCCGACAAAGGGAATTTTTCCTAGCGCGGAGGCGCTGGGAAGCGGTGCATCACCGCAGGGCTGCCGCTTCGATTGACCTGTCTCACTTTAGTCGAGTCGACGACCCACCAAACCACGGAGCCGAAGCCTCCCGTCTCCGAAGAACTTCGCGAATCACTTGCACCCCACGTCATCTTACGGGGCCGCTGGATAGCGGACTGCTAGCGACGAAGCCCGCGGTCTCCACGCGGCGAGCGGACACCTATCCGCATCTCGCATAACGTACCGGCCGCTCTCCACCCTCGGGCCATTCGAAACATAAAGCAATCGGAGAAATTATCAGTAGGGTTGCAAGATGAAAGCAATGAAGAATATACTACTGATTTACAAGAGAATATATCTATATCTATAAATATGAGGGGCGCCGGCGGTTTCCCGCCAACCCCACTGTGTGAAAGCCACACACACACCTCATAAAAAGAAATAAGAAATAAGCTCAATATTGACGCACTGCATCTCTGTCTCGATAGAGAATAATCTTTATTTAGCTGCACAATAATTACGGAATAACTAACTTAACAGCAACACTTATATAAGAAAAAGAGAAAGCCGTGATAGCATGACGTAGCTATCGACGCGGACAAAGAAAATTCAGGCTGAAGGAAAAACAGCTCGCGCGATCCGATCCGATAACAACACTCTCGCGAACAAAGCCTGCGACTGACTTGAGTGTACGTATAATGACCTTGCAGGTCGATACGTGGCACGACGTTGTTCACGTGTACGAACACGTGAGCACTATGAGCGCGGAATGTCGAACGCGGCGAACAAAGATAGGACAGCCCTTGGGGCTTCGCACGTCCTTTCGCTGGCTTAACGATGCCAGGATACGCCCGCAACAGTGTCCAGCTGACCTCAGCGAGAGGACGCCCAGCTGAGCGCAATGATGAACCGCACGTGGCAATGCGTGACGTCACGGCCGCACGAACACTGCCGGCCGGCTCGCTTGCCAAACACGTGATACGCACGTGGAAGCCGAGCTCGCTCTACACTACCGCACTAACGATTATCGCCCGGTGGCGAACTCGCCGGCACCAGAGAGTGCACGGGAGCGAATACACCGGTGACGAGTGCACGCAGGATCCACGCAAGAGCGAGATCATTTCACAGCGGGCGCACGTGAGACTCGATGCGCGACGCACGTGTGTCCCTGTGACTACACGCTAAAAGAAAGAGACGGAATTCGCGTGATTAATACGCTTACCGCACATTAGGCGAGCACCGAGTACAGGTTACGAAAAGAACGAGCACGAGCAGAACACAATGCACCGAATGCGGCGAAAGCACGGTCGCACACGAAGCTGAGAGAAAACGTGGCCGGACAGACTGAGAAGCGTGCCGAAAGGCTAGGCGGCTCGGAATCGAATCGTTACCGACTGGCTCAGCGAGCACTTATGGTGCGATCGCGAACAATTGGCGCGGCTGTAGCTGCTGCTTGCATCTGCTGACGCTTGGCGGCGGTTGCACATGCGTGCGCCCGTGCATGTGTGTGTGTCGCGAAGGTTGGGGCGCCACAAATATTTATGAGAGCTGTAATGAACAAAGCTTACGGAAAGACATACAAAGATTAATTATACAACGTAACATCCCTCACAATATTGCTAATGAGTTACTTGCAATATTAAAAAAACATGGTCATATAGAATTGCCTAGTGATGTTAGGGTTTTACTTCATACGCCACGCAATGCATCTAAAAGTATAAAATTGCATGGGTAATGTTTTGGTCTTGCTTGTGCTTTGGCTCGGTCCATAAAAATATATTCCAAATTTATCGAGACAAATAAAATTAAAATAAACGTGTATATATGGACGTGTAAATATGGATGGCTTGCCAATATTGAAAAGTTCTACTAGTCAATTCTGGCCCATAATGGCATCGATTGAAAATATTGGTATTTATACATTGCCATTTGTAATTGGTATTTATCACGGCATGTGTAAACCAAGTAATGTAAATGATTTCCTCACCAGTTTTGTTGACGAATTTCTATTCTTATCTGAAAATGGTATAATTGTTCACAATAATAAATATAAAGTGAGTATTAATGCAATACTGTGTGATACTCCAGCCAAATCATTTATAACGTGCACGAAGGGTCACACTGGATATTTCTCGTGTTCCAAATGTATACAAGAAGGTGACTTCGTACACAATAGAGTAATTTTCCCCGAAACAAATAATATATTACAGATGACTCGTTTAAAAGTCGAAGTCAAATAGAACATCACACAGGCGATTCTGTATTAGAAAACCTTCCCATCGGGATGGTTACACAAATTCCACTTGATTATATGCATCTTGTTTGCTTAGGTGTTACGAAACGGTTGTTGCAATTGTGGATCAGAGGAAATAAAAGTAACAGGTTAAATGCAGAAGATATTACTTCAATTTCGCAACATTTAATAGATGTTAAGCATTGCATTCCATCTGAATTTGCAAGGAAGCCTAGAACTTTAATTGATATTGATAAATGGAAAGCTACGGAATTGCGTCAATTTTTGTTATATACTGGAATAGTAAGTTTGAAGTCAATCTTACCTCCGATTAGGTATAATCACTTTCTTTTTCTCAGTATTGCGATAAGAATAATGGCTAATCCGCAAATATGCACGAAATATCTTGCTTATGCACATTCATTATTATTATGATTTGTATCCAATTACGTTGTTATTTACGGAGAAGAACATATATCACATAATGTTCATAATCTTATTCATATTGCTAATGATGTAAAAACTTTTGGGTGTCTTGACAATTTCAGTTGCTTTAAGTTCGAAAATCATATGCAAAAAATAAAAAAAAATTGCATCAATGTGGAAAGCCTTTAGAAGAATTATCAAATCGCATATTTGAGGAATTACAAGAAGAAATTATATAGCACTCTATCGTACATTATCCGATTGTCGTTTACACAAGTAGTAAAAAAATTTCTTATGTTCAATATGAAAACTTTAAAATTGCACTAACTGAAATTGACAAGTGTGCTTTGCTTAATGATAATTCTTTAGTTTTTATTTTAGGTGTAATTAATGAGGACAGCACATTATTTTTCCGTGCCAAACGTTTTTTTAAATCCAAAATCCTTTTTGAACAGATAGAAGTATTAACATAAAATTATTATCTTTTAACAAAAATTCCTTTCCATTTCTTTTTTATTAATGCAAGAAGAAAACTTTATTATTATATTCATTATTCAAATTTTAACATTAAAGCAAGATCATTTTCTTGTCCAATGAGAGAACTCATTTTGTAATGGAATAATGATTCTATTGGATACAACTGCTGAGTTCACAAACTCGACCCGAAAAATAACGAACAACTTTCCTGCCCAAAACGTGTTGCGTTCCAAAACGTTCTTTTTGAGGAAAATTTTATTCGATACTTTATAGCATATGTAACGTGAACTATAGGTATTGAGTAAAATTTTTATCAAAAAGACCGTTTTGAAATGCAACCTAAGAGTGCAAATATTTGAATTTGAAGTTAAGTATTTAAACACTAACGTACTACTTTCTTTTATAGATTAAATAGAAAGATAATGGATCGTCGCGAAACTGTTATAAATAAGAAATATTCCGTTGTGAAATTTCTTATAGATAATTTATATTCCGAAATACCTACATCATGGCTTATGCACGATGGTAGTAAGCAGCTATGCTTGTGGCCGCCACGGACAGCAAATGTCGCATCCTTAATAGGGAATTGCATAAGTCCAAATTTAGAAACTTGGGATCCATATGAAGTTGACGTTATAAAATCCTGTAGTAAGTATACGCATTCATATCTTCTTTTGTTATGATGTTACTATACAGCTTTTATACATTAACTTTTATACATTA
>NW_022639893.1:47156-48189 GCF_010583005.1 Odontomachus brunneus | reverse complement strand
TCTCTCTCTCTCTCTCTCTCTCTCTCTCTCTCTCTCTCTCTCGTCTTTCCTCACCCGAATCCGGACTCCGGCGAGCGAAATCCGGCAGTAGCAGGCAGAAACGTTACAAGGTTGAGCTCAATAATATGTAGGATCAAAGGGGTCAACAAAAATATTAATAGTGTTGCCGATAATGATAATGGTTCTGGTTCCAATTATTTCACGGTACCATATGTTAATAAGTTTTCTCACATGTTTAAAAAGGCATTAACGAACAGAAGCACAAAGATAGCTTATAAAAGTGTCAGAAAATTGGATATGTTTATAAGAACGCATAAAGATATTTTGTCATCAAATCAATGGTGTAATGTAGTTTATAAGATCAATTGTGCTGATTGTGATGCAAGCTATGTAGGTAAGACTGGTAGACAATTGCGTACTAGATTGTTAGAACATAAACGTATAAACGGGACTCATGCGATTAGTAACAGTGTAGTAATTGGTCATGTTATTAATAATAACCACTATTTAATTGGGACGCGGCAAAAATATTATTAGAGGGACCTAATTATTACAAAAGATTAATCGGAGAAATGCTGTTCATCAAACAGCAATTTAAAGGTATAAATTTCCAAACTGATACAGAATTAATAGGAGAACATTATAATGCTATAATAAGGAAAAGTAATGCGTTATGTAGAAGAAATATCGTTCGATTCTGCGCATGTTTTGATTTCTTCTTTATAAGATGATCTTTGAGCACGGTTGACTTTCGTAACAGTCACATTCTAACTTGCTCTCCGACAGTCATACATGTGTTTTATCTTTTGGGATAAACCTTTAATTCCACACTTTTGGTCACATAGATCCTCATTAGAAGTTGCTGCTGTTTGGTGGTAATATATATGTAACAACTGTCCTCCGCGTGTCGGTTGGTGTCGTTCCCACGGATCTATTCGCTCGCCGGGGTCCTGGTTCGTGAAATAAGACGACGCGGATTGTAATAAATAAAAATAACAAAAAGATTTATTGAGCCTTGGTACAGAGTAGTCGC
>NW_022639893.1:44680-47146 GCF_010583005.1 Odontomachus brunneus | reverse complement strand
GCACGGTTGACTTTCGTAACAGTCACATTCTAACTTGCTCTCCGACAGTCATACATGTGTTTTATCTTTTGGGATAAACCTTTAATTCCACACTTTTGGTCACATAGATCCTCATTAGAAGTTGCTGCTGTTTGGTGGTAATATATATGTAACAACTGTCCTCCGCGTGTCGGTTGGTGTCGTTCCCACGGATCTATTCGCTCGCCGGGGTCCTGGTTCGTGAAATAAGACGACGCGGATTGTAATAAATAAAAATAACAAAAAGATTTATTGAGCCTTGGTACAGAGTAGTCGCGTGTTAGTGTACAGTTCTCCTGGGTGACGGCGCCAGTTACCGGGTCGCGGTTTCGGTATACCGCGACAGCTAAGACGGTAGGCGGAGCGTATAGCGCGAAGGCTAGGCTCGCCTCGGAGATTCGGCAGGCGGTCGCATGTCGCGATTCGGTGGTCGCGATTCGTGCGCGGCTCGCGCGGTCGGTCGCGGGAGCCGCGCGATGTCGGCGGTATCGAATTCGTATCCCCGCACGTTACGCTGTCTTTGCGTTCTTGGCGGATACGCGCTCGTTTTCACGTCGGCGCTGCAAGAGACGAGATGGGGAGTGAGTAGTCGATGCATCGACGTATTCACCCCCGATCTCGCTCGTCGCGAGGCTGAGAACAAGTATCGAGAAAGCTCGACAGAGCGCAGCTAACGTACTGGCTTCGGTTCTTGTTCGAGGCGTTGACAGGATGCAAACAAAAGTCGATAAAGATCGACAGAGTACAGCTAACGTACTGGCTTCGGTCCTTGTTTGCGAGGATGTGATATTCGGTAGGTTGAGGAGACAGATACGAGCCGGTCGTAGGCCTTGCTCTCCGCTGTCTAGCATCGAGTTCGGTTGACGGTCCGAATCGGTCTGGTCTCGATTAATTCGGTGTCGCGGATTATATACTCGACGCCGCTTTGTCTCCGCTCGCTGTGCACGTGACTGTCGCGTGCTCGCGGCGCTCGCTCTTGATCGCTTCTTTTGTGTGCGATCGCTGTCGTGTTATCGCGTGTTATTCGCTCGTTTTGTTTACGCGATGTTTTGATCAGGCCTTGCGGCGTTTAAACTGGTGCAACGCGCCGGTGCACAGCCCGACTGATGGTCGGTCGGGCCGGAGTAGTGACGATGCAGGTGTGCATCGTCACATATATATATATATATATAAATCAGTTTATAAAAATTTTTAGTATCCGGATAGTATTCATTAATTTTAATCGA
Organism: Odontomachus brunneus; assembly: GCF_010583005.1. Taxonomy (NCBI): domain Eukaryota; kingdom Metazoa; phylum Arthropoda; class Insecta; order Hymenoptera; family Formicidae; genus Odontomachus; species Odontomachus brunneus. Next base: position 45,902 of record NW_022639893.1, on the reverse strand, counting down.
ATTATTACGCGCTTACTTTATACCAGATAACCTTTTTTGAGACTTGAGACCAGAAGCATCGAACACTACAGGACACCATATTAAGTGTACCTTAGTGATTAATTTATAAGGTCATTGTGAGTTTATGATTTGCGTGCATGGTGACTTCACACATTGTTAATTAACGGTTTTATTGCGTTTTTTTTACTATCTTATTGAGACGATTGTTATATGCGATATTAATACGAATTATTGGATGCGCTTTTTGTCACTCCACACATTTGTTTTACATGTTTATGCTTATTTTATCCTCACAAAGAAGAGGATCAGAATAGGATCGAAACATATGTTTATTGATTATTAATGGTTATTTGACTTGAAATTCTTTAGATAACTATTTTTATTGTATATTAAATTCCTCTCGTAGTACTAAAAAATCTGTACATGGCTCTTTAATAAACGCTTTTTCCTCACACCATTTAGATTGTATATTGATAGGGCTCTACATCTTTCCTCTTACTAACTTTAAGTATACACTCCGCATTTTTCAAACGACTCCGTCTCTCTCTCTCTCTCTCTCTCTCTCTCTCTCTCTCTCTCTCCCTCTCCCTCTCTCTCTCTCTCTCTCTCTCTCTTTCTCTTTCTCTCTGTACATCTCTCTCTATGTGCGTACTTGCATGTGTTGCATACGTGTTGTTCTTTTGTTATCGAAAGCAATTGTTTACTTCGTAAATATGTTGAGAATATCTATCAAGGACTGTGTACAATGGATATATGCAATAGTAATTTACGAGTAAGGTCCGCGAATAAAGAAATAACAATGGATAATTATACTTTTCCTTTTAAAATAATCGACCGTACATTAATTTATGTACTTATTCTTATTACGTAGTATGACAATGTTATTATCTATACTGCAAGTAGCCCATAATTTATGAAAATGAGACAGCTGCAACTTCCTTAATTATTACAATTGATCATAACACAGGAAAAAAGTTTATATATGGATTTTGTCAAGATCTGATCAGATATAATCAGATGTAACGTTATATATAATTCAGATCTGTCCATATATATTCATATATAATCATATATAATTGTATAAATAATTATATATGATTATATATTATTATATGTTTATATTATATATTTATATTATATTATTATACAGATCTGAATCATTATAACGTTACATCTGATTATATCTGATCAGATCTTGACAAAATCCATATCTGAACTTTTT
>NW_022639893.1:18572-37388 GCF_010583005.1 Odontomachus brunneus | reverse complement strand
GCTCCGAACCAAGTTCAGATGAACTGTTTCCGAAGCAATGTTAATGCTACCGGTGCAACTGGGTGAGATTTCTGGCCACACTGAGTGGTGTCCGATTGCTGTATCGCTTATTCAACCCTCGAATGAAGAAAGTGCGATGAAACTATTATATGATATCGCACTGGCCGTTAAGGCATCTGTGTTCTACAGGTGTCTCACAAGGAGATGCCACAACTTGCTAAATCGATTTCTGAACGAGACATAGTACGTTCGTTAGCTACGATGTTAAACATCAACTTCTTAATTCGGATTTATGCTAATGGGCCTTTGTGAGAAATTACAATATAAAGTTTGGGTTGCAGGACTATATCACAGATATGGCTAAAGATGTAACCGTCTTTCAGAGAGGCGGCACGGCTGAGCAGACTGAGACTCCCACGTCGAACATTTTTGAGCCAGCAGCAAGTGTTCAACTCCTGGCGACGAGTTATCTTTGTTTTTTTTTCTTACCTTAGGGCACGTAATTAATGTTTTTCGAATATAAGACATATGTTTTACATGTCTTGTTTTTATGCTATTAATCAGGGGTAATTAGGAAAGTGTCAGACTTGTTTAACGCAAACACAAATATTAATTTTTTAATATGTACTAAATATATATTTCATTGTAAGCAATGCAAAATATGTGTCTATATTCGTGTTGCGTTAATCAAGCCTCACACTTCCCTAATTACTCTTGATTAATAGCATAAAAACGATACATATGCAAATGTATCATATTCGAAAAACATTAATTACATGCCCTAAGGTAAGAAAAAAACATCGCATAAGAAAACTCGTCGCCAGGACTCGAACGCTCGCTGCCGGCTCAAAGATATTCGACGTGGGAGCTTCAGTCTACTCAGCTACGCCGCCTTATTGAAAGATACTTGCATCTTTAGCTATATCTGTCATACAGTCCCGCAACTCAAACATTATACCGTAATTTTTCACAAACAAAGGCCCATTCGCATAAATCTCAATTTAGATGTTGATGCTTAACATCGCAGCTAGCAACCGTGCTATGTCTTGTTCAGAAATCGATTTAACAGATTGTGGCATGTCCTTGTCAATCGCACTGTCTACTGAAGTATTAGGGCGAGTGACACATCTATAGGTGCCTTAAAGTACGATGTGAAACTATTATTTACTCTGAAAAGGTCCTATCGTAGCAAGAATAATTTAATGCGAAAGCATTAATTATCTGTTTAATATGTACACCACTATCTACAGCTATCTCACTCCTATTCGATCGTGGAATGAGCCGAGAAACGCCAGGATATGCGAGCTCAATATTGCATTAGTGGAAATGACATAGAATCTAAATCTTTTTAATGTCGATCGACGAGTCATTTTTAACAAAAGAGAGCGGTGCACTTGGACACGGTGCATTTGGACACAGCCAATCACAGCACCGTGTAATTAGAGACATTTGTAGGGTCCCTTGGAACAGCGACTTGTGATTGGACTGTGTTCAATTGCCCTGTGTGATTGCGTGTCCAACTGATATACACCCCTAACAAAATAGTATTTTAACATAATATGAAACGTACCTTTTCATTCTTTTTGAATATCGCTTGCTTAAACGTTTAAAAAACGTTTGATATTTTTTTAATTTGCGAGATCTTCCATAACATCGTCCGTAATCATCAGACTGTTATTTTGAATTACAGTGCTCTTCATCTTGTAGCACTGAGTTCAACGTTGCACTGCATTGAACTTTATTTACATTACGCGTCTCCATTATATATAATGAGATAAAGGTAAAAAAAACTATTCTACTAAACTTCCGCAATAAGGCACAATTCTTATGTGATCGGTCACAACGTTATTCTATGTCACCCACAGCGACAAAAGAAAAATACAACACTTGTAAATGTACGTTTGTGTGTGCGAGTAGATAGATTCGCTCGCAATGATCGAAAAGTGACAGAAGTCCCACATATAGAATCAGCGCGTGCGCCGGTGAGCACACAAACGAGCAACAGAGATATCTAGATTAGTATCTTTGTTGCTCGCTTGGGCGCGCATCCCCTCTACTCGCTGCAGTGCCACTGCCTTCGAGTCGCTTGACAATAGAAAGACAGTATATGGAGAAGGACTGTGCGGACAACATGTAAGTATACCACGTGTGAAAATGAATGTCTGTATACTATCATGAGGTATGTTCTTAATCACTGTTTATTTCTTGTTAAACTGCGACGGCAGATTGGAGATTGATTACTCATAGAATCTTCTAAGAGACTGTAACGGCAGCAGAATCTGCACGCATTTTGCCTGCAATCTTCCGTCAGAGCTTGGCAGCAGAGCTGGAAAATCTTGACCCAGCGTACTAGCATTTTACTCCTTCCACTTCTCACACAGAAACGCTTCTGTCCGTACGCGCGGAACGCGTAATCGCACGGTCGGACAAAAGCGTCTTTGTGTGAGAAGTAGAAAGAGTAAAATGCTAGTGCGCTAGAGCCAGTAAAATTTGCCAGCTTTACTTGGTAGCACACTCTGCGCACATTTTAGCAATAAATTGGGGATGTGTATGAATCTGTCTACAGATTCTGCTGCAACGTTACTAATGTAACGTCGGTGTGCGTACCGATAGCTTATTAGGATGTTACGGTGAAATAATTACATAAAGCAAAAAAATAATATATTATTGTAGAAACTGTGATATTGACGTCGATTTCATATTCTTTGAACGTCAATGGACATTTATCGTTGGATAATAAAATATAGAAAGAAAAAAAAAATTGCAGTGGTGCATTAAGCTATTAAAAACAAACCTCTTGCAGCAAGACCTTTGCGTTTGTTCATGTACATTTTTATCCATAAACAATTGCAGTGGAAATAATAAGTATATTGAAATATCTGTACAGAAGTGTTATAAAACATGTTACATGTGTGTAGGTCTGAGTGAGGAAGAAGAGAGGATGAGAGCGACTGAATTAGAGAAAGGAAGATGGAAGTGAAAAAGAAGAAGGAGAAGGAAGTAAGGGAAAGATGTAGAGAAAGAAGGAAGGAATTGATGAGAAAGGAAAAAGAAGAAATGAAAAAGAATGAAGAGAGAAAGAGGAAGGAGGAGAAAGAGAGAAAAAGAAAAGAAGAAGAAAGAAATAAAGAAAGAAGAAAAGAAAAGTAAATATTTTTGCTGTATTGAAATATAAAATTTTATTTCAAGTAATGTATCGAACTTACAACGATTAATATAAATAAAAAAATTACAGTATAGAAGAAATGGACGTAGAGATTGAAGAAGAGGCAAAAGAGAATGAGGGAGAGAGAAAGAAAAAAATAAAAGAGGAAGAAGATACATCAGGAACGGAATAAACTGTAAATTTTATTAGCCTATATTTGTTAATATTGTTTCGACACTTTGTATTAATGTAAATAGCTGAAATGTTAACATTTTCTTTGTAGGCATTATTCACGATATAATTATAGGAGAGGAGGAAGATGGGAAAGAGCAGGATTGGGAAGAAGAAAATTTAGAAGAGGAGGATGGAGAGGAAGCGGAGAAGGAAACAGAGAAAGAGGCGGACAAGGAAGAGAAAGATGAAGAAAAAAAGGATAGGGAGGAAATTAAGGAGGAAGGTGGGGGAGAGTAAACAATGTTTATTATAATTATTACTCATAAAATAATAAATATTATATAAATAATAAAAATAAAACATATTGTAAAATTTTATTTTTCTTTTTCATCTCGCACAATGCGTATGGAGAGACACACTATATGATTAGTATGAAATATCAAAGATTTAATAAAAAAAAGAAAAATATTTTTATTTAGGAAAAAGATGCAACTTTATTTGGTTTGAAACATTGCCGTTAGATTATGCATTTATTAATTTCCTATAGCACATATAGTCAACACATGAGCTTGCTCCGCCACCAGCTTTCGGGGGGGGGTCGGGGGACCTCCGCTCCGGGGGGGTTCCCGTCACGCGGAAGGAGAAGGCCCCACACGAGTAGGCATTACATGTCGGTGCTCCGGCAGCCGAAAGTGTGGGACACCCTCGATCCGTCTCTACTCGGGTCTCGGACTGGGTAGGGTGGGGAGAGGAACCCACACTCGGGATTGCACATCGAGCTACGCTCTCGATAACCCGGGGATGGAGGAGTGTGCGGGCCCCTCGGGCGTATTCCGAGGTCGGGGCCGCACACCCTGGGATGGTCGCCCGTCGGAACCACCCGGAGGTTCTCCGGGCCGGCGGGACGGGAGGTGGAATCGCAGGGACCCGTGCATTGCCTCCCTCCACTTTTGTGGGGGGGGGCCGCATTCCGGAAACCCTGCGACTCCTCCTGGTCTCGGCCGTGCGCCGAGCGTGACCGGCCGTGAAGGCCCCCCCGTGTGAGCAGCTGCGTACGGGGAGCACTAAGGGTCTGCGTAGTATTTGCCAGGATCCCAACACCGTAGGCCCGACTAACGTCGGATCTGTCTATATCATAACCCCCCCCCCGTAGGTCATTATGTCATGTCTACAACGCACCTCTTGGGGAACGAGAGCCTCGGCTTAAACGCCTGCGCTGCGAGGAAGGGGACATCTATACCCCCCCCCATCAATCCTAAGCTTGGGAGCCGCGGCGATGTGTTGAGTGACCGGCAGCTTAGCCAGTCGCGAGCGGTCCACTCCGGGGCAACTGGCGCACCCCGGGTGTATACAATCCGAATCCAGGTGAGGGTGCACCACTTGGAGGATTCTTATTTCCTCCAAAAATAGAGCCTACCCTGTAAGCCTACAGGTAATAAGGGATGGGCAACTTAAGCATGATGACGCAAAACAAACCAAACATAGATGTCGCTAAGGGAGAGGGAGAGGGTACGGAGGCATACGCCTCTCAGAAAAGTTAGCGAGACACGCCTGCAGGCGAGCCGAACATCTGCTCGGCGGGGAGGTGAGCGAAGTCATCACGAGTATGGCTTCCACCCAGGAGCAAGATGCTAGGAAGAAGCCGGAGCCGAGATCTAGTAAGAGCTAGACCTCGAGCCGCTTGTCCTCATTAAAGAGGACGCGAGGCCCCGAGGGGGACGACGAGGAACAGCCGGTGGCCAGAAGGAACCGCTTATCGAGTCGAGCGGGCGGCTCCGGGGCCGCGTCGCCACCTGCCCCGTTATCCAGGACACAGTCAGCCGCCAGCGTGACATCCTTTTCCTTGGCGAAGGAGGAGGAAGAACCGGCAGTGGTGGTGGCTGATGAGGAGGAGGAGGAGGAAGAGGTCCTGACGACTGAGGAGCTCGGGTTGGAGACCAACTCGGAGGCAAAAGGCCAAAAATCCCGCTAACAAGAGGAGATTCAATAGGACCAATCGAGCCCTGACAAAAGCGGCCAAAATGGAAGCCGAATCAAATAGGCTCGTCAAGGTGGTAACGAATCCAGACGTCAGCGTGTCACCGACTAGGAGGCTGCAGATGGCCGAGAAGCAGGAGGCCATCAATTTGAAAGCGTATAGGGCCAAACAGACGGTTGAGGTCACATCGCTGGCCCTGAATGCTGTCAAGGAAGTGCGAAAGGTAGCCCAGACATAAAAAAAAACCTAAAAAGTGAGATAAAGGGTGCACTATGGGGAGCAACGGAAGTCCTGGCAGCCGCCAGTTCGGACCTCGCGATACGGGGACAAGGTGTCGATGGCACTCCGGGCTCGGGAGAAAGAAGGGACCAGTTGCCCTTGAGGACCAAAGAGCTTGGATGCACTCCGGACGGAGATCGAGGTCCTCAGGACCACAAACAGGGAAATGAGGGCAGAAATATCTCGCCTCAATGCTTTCTTCCCTGTCGCCAGAGGAGAAGAGGGCAACAGAGCCGGCCATACCCACCGAAGAGGAGGACGAGCTGGTGGCTGTCCCCAAAAGGATAAAGGGGAAGACCACGGTCGTTAGGGACTCCCTCTCTCCGCCACCCATAGAAGGGGGTGGAGATGATGGAGATGGAAGATGACGACAGGGGGAGTCCCCCAGACTCCCTGACTCCACAGGAGAGGAAGCTGGGGAAGAGAATAAGAAGAAAGGTAGCGGTGGAGAGGAGACAGTTGATCCTTCCCACCGCGAAAAGGCTAGCCCTTAATGGCAAGACCCTTTCTCTCCCTGAGATATGGGAGCTAACGGCCACGGCCGAGGCCTCCGGGAGGAGAGGGGGAGGCGATGGACTGCAGGGGCGTGCCCTAAACAAACAGCGGCGGCTGCGGCAGAATCAGGAACAAAGGCAGCAGCGTCAACAGCATAAGCAGCATCCGCGGCAGTCCCAGAGGCATCTGGAGGGTGGTGGCGACGACAACAACAATCGCAGGGTCTTCCCACTTGGAGGTCGAGGCGCGCCTGTAAATGGGTTGGCAGGAGAGGGTAGCGCTAAATACCAGCCTCGAGTCCGCGATCCCCAAGATCCTGGCACGCCTTGGATACTTCCCCCAGGGATGGCGTCAGGCGGAAGCGTGGTCGCAGCCGCGAGCGCCCCTGGGAGATAGAAGAGGGAAAAACACCCCCGCCCTCTTCCCTTGACCGAGACACCAGTCCACGATGACAGGGGGCGGGATCCTCTTCCTCTTCAAAGAAGAAGAAGAGGAACAATAAGAAGGAGAAAAAGAAAAAGGGCGTGAGCGGTAGTGGGAAGGGGAGGGGCGATTGCCCCCGGACACCTGTACCTACTCTGGGGAGCTTGCCTCCCCCGAGATCTTCAAGAGGCCCTAAAATGGGCGGTATCCGCTCCCGCCGCTGGCCTGACTATGGAAACCTGGGCCACGGTAGTGAGGAGGGGGAAGAGAGTGTAGGGGTGGGACCAACAAAAGACCCACCACCAAGCCCCCTAGCGAGAGCCCCGGGATCTGGTTGGCAATGGCCACTAGCGCCAACTCGGGCGACAGGTGGGGGGAGAATGGAAGTGGGACAGCCGGGGGGCAGGAAGCCCCCCACAGTCCTCCCTAAGACCCCTCGCTCGGCTACCATCACAATAACGTGCCCTCAAGGGGGCTACGATGAGGCTATGCACCGTGCGAGGGACCAGATAGACCCTGCGAAAATGGGAATCGGGGATCTCCGTATCAAAAGGGCGGCCACGAGCGCCCTCGTTATTGAGATCCCCGGCCCGGACTGCCAGACCAGGGCGGACTAGCCGGCGAAATGGCCGCCCTCTTTAAGGGGGACCAGGGCGCCCAATGAAGAGAGCGGAAATGAGAGTCCGCGACCTCGATGATGGGACCTTCGCAGAGGACGTTGTAGAGGCCATCATGAAAGTCGAGGGTTGTGGGCTCGAGCAGATAAAGACCGGTCAGATTCGCCCTGGTATTAATAGATTGGGGACCCTGTGGGTACAGGGTTCTTTAACAGCAGTGAGGAAAATCGCGGACGGTGCCCGTCTCAAAGTGGGATGGACTTCCGTCCGCATAGAGGCCCTGATATGGCGCCCGCTCCAATGTTATAAGTGCATGGAGTGGGGACATACCAGGACCACATGCAAGTCGGCGACCAACCACAGCGATCTTTGTTATTACTGCGGTCAGAGTGGCCACAAGGCGGCGTCGTGTGACGGGGCAATAGAGTGCCCCGTTTGCCGCGACGCCAGAAGCCCTGCAGCCATCGCATGGGAACGGCGCAGTGCCCCATGGGCAAGAGGGGAATAAGAAGGGCGGCAGAGGGATCGGGACCGAATATCCCCCAGCTACCCCAAACCAGGAAAAGCGGCTTCCCTCAGAAAGAGGGGTCAGGACCGGTAGCTGTGAAGAAAGAAGGGGCGCCCAACGGTAAGGGTGCCCCCTCCCAGAAGCAAAGAGAAGGCTCCTCCCAGGGGAAGGGGGAAAACCGTCGGAGCCGCAGCTCCCCCAAAGACGCTCCGGACGTCCACGGAACAGGGGGGAGGAGGGCAGCGGAGAAAGAAGGGACGCAGATCCCGCTCCCCCATAGCGAAGCCGGCCGAGGCAGTAGCCGAAGCGGGCGAGGGTCTGGAGGAGAGGGAGGTTATCGTGCAACGATAGCCACCATACTCCATCATGTCAATCTACGTAACGTTCGTGAACTTCTTCATCCAGGGGCTGCACGAGCGTGACGCCGGGCTGGGAATCGCCGCCGAGCCTTGCTCCGTCCCGGAAAAATCGTCCTCCATTCTGGGGAACGTCCGGAACCATTTGGGCAAGGGCTCGGTGGTGATCTTCAAGCGAGATGGCCAGAACTCCCCCCCACTGAAGTTTATTGAAAGGGGGGACTACCATGTCGCGATCGATTGGGGGCCCATCGATGTGGTCGGGTGTAATGCCTCTCCCTCATGGAGCCGCGCCAAATTTGGGGCACATTTAGACCGGCTGGGGGGCCTCATGACGAGGTGCTTCCAAAAAACCGGTCATCATCGCCGGGGACTTTAACGCCCACAGCCTAATATGGGATTCTCCGGTGAAGTGCCCCAGAGGCGCGGACATGGAGGCATGGGCTGCGTCTACCAACCTCTGTTCACAGAATAGGGACCGGGAGAGCACCTTTGTCGCGTGGCAAGGGGAGTCCGTCGTGGACATTACGTGGACTTCCCCCGGTGCCGCGCGGCTCGTGAGAGATTGGAAAGTGGCGACTGAGGCGGAGACAGCATCTGACCGCAGTATGTGGGAATCCGTTTCGTCGTCATCCTTCAGGAGGTGCACTCAAGACGCAGCCGAGGGACGGCCCGACCACTCAAATGGGCGTAGACCTAACTCGACTGCGACAAGTTCGTGGCCGCCATCCGCGCATCCCATTGGGATGACGCCGGGTCCACAGTTGGGTCCCGCGAGTCCATTGAGGGGGAAGCTAAGAAGATCGGGGACATGATGCGAAATGCTTGTGACGCGTCTATGCCCCGGTCCTCCCCCCTCGCCCGCAGGGCCGCCTATTGGTTGTCGGCGGAGATTGCCGAGATGAGGGGCTCCGCCGGCCTCGCAATAAGGAAAATGGCAGCACTGTGAGATAGGGATGCGCGGAAGGCGGCCTCCGTAATTCTTACGGACAGGAGAAAACAGCTTCAAAAAGCCATTGCCAAGACTAAGGCCGTGGCCTGGCAGGATCTCATCTCCACAATAGATGGGGATCCGAGGGGGGGGGGCGTCCATATAAAATGGTCATGAGGCGATTGCGACCATGGACGTTTTCTGCATCGGAGACTCTGGACCCCGAGCTCCTCGACAAAGTCGTGGAGGGGCTTTTCCCGAAGATGGGCAATGCTATCCTGCTTTATACGGCACCCCCTCTCGAGTGGGAGAAGGAGGAGCTCGTGGTATCGGTAGAGGAGGTGAGGTGAGCCGTCAAGAGGCTTGGCGCCAAAGGCAAGGCCCCGGGCCCAGACGGCATCCCGGGCCAAATATGGGCCTTGGCCTTTGCCGAGGAAGAGAGAGTGGACAGCCGTCTAAAGCGGCTCTTCACCTTCTCCCTAGAATTGCGCTTGTTTCCAACCCCTTGGAAGAGGATCAGACTGGCCCTTTTGGGAAAGGAGGGCAGACCGAGAAACAGCCCTTCCCCGTATAGGCCTCTGTGCCTGCTGGACGAGGTAGGCAAGATGTTTGAAAGAATCAATCAAGCCCACCTCGTCCGACACCTGTCCCAGGATGATCCCGCGCTACATGATGCGCAATATGGCTTCCGAGAGGGCCGCTCAACCGTTGACGCAGTCTTGCGCATCAAGACCCTCTCGGAGGCCATCGTAAGGGAGGGGGCGTGGCGCTGGCGATGTCGATAGATATCCAACGTATTCAACACCCTCCTCTGGGACCAGGTAGAGGCGGGGATGGCCCACTTCGGGTTCCCGCTCTACCTGGTCCATATTGTGAGGGACTATTTCCGGGACAGGAAACTGAAGTTCCCGAACAAAACGGAACGACAGCGCGGAAAGGGGGTGTTTTGCGGTGTTCCGCAGAGGTCAGTCATCGGACCCCTGCTGTGGAACATCGCATTTGACCAAGTTCTCCGAACTGCCCTCCCCCCCGGCTACTACATTGTCTGATACGCAGACGACACGTTGGTGGTGGTCCGAGGAAGGAGTTGGAAACGGGCCAGGGACGTTTGGCAGCTCACTTTGGACCAGATGGTGCATTCCATTCGGAGCATCGGCCTTGAGGTGGTTCCCCCAAAGACAGAGGCTCTCTTTTTCCATTATGGGAGCCGGGGGAGGCCGCCTCGGCTAAAGCTGATTGGTGGGTTCTCTGTGAGAGTGGGTTCTGAGATGAAGTATCTCGGGCTCACTCTGAATGGCACTTGGGGGTTCGAGCCTCATTTTGAGCTTATAACCCCAAGGGTGGGTAGGGTGGCAAACGTTTTAGGAGCCATCCTGCCAAATATCGGCGGCCCTAAAAGGAAGAATAGGCGGCTGTATGTCGGCGTGGTCCAATCAATGGTGCTTTACAGAGCGCCGGCCTAGGCGAATGAGGTAACCGGGTCCCGGCGGATCCAACAAATGATCCGCCGGGCCCAAAGGTGGATGGCCACTCGCATGGCCCGGGCCTACCGGACCACGTCGCATATGGCTGCCACGGCTCTGGCAGGACTATCCCCGGTGAAGCCTCTTGGACTGATGTACGCCGCAAACTATCGGCGTACCAAGGAGCTCCTTGGGGGAGACGAAAGGAGTGGATTGGCCAGAGCCATAGCCTTGGCCCGGAAGCAGCCCGTCAACGCCTCCTGCTTCGATGGAAGTTGCTCATGAAGGGGGCGACGGGCCACTTTGGGAAGAGGGTCGCCGATGCCATCCGGCCCTGTCTACAGGAATGGGTAGACAGCGCCCATGGAGAGCTTACGTTTCGGACGACGCAGGTGCTCACCGGGCATGGTTGTTTTGGAGAATATCTGCACCGCGTTGTCCGAAAGGAGTGCACCAGCCGCTGCCACCACTGTAGCACAGTAGAGGACACGGCGCAGCACACGCTGGCTGAATGCCCGGCATGGGAGGCGCAGCGCCGTGTCCTCGTTAAGATGGTGGGAAAGGACCTCTTGCCCTCGGCCCTTATCAGGGCCATTTTAAAAGAGGAGCGAGAGGTCTGGTCTACTGTGACCTCCTTCTACGAGGAAGTAATCTCGCGGAAGGAGGTATAGGAATCGACGAGGAGGGGCGGCGAATTCGTCGCCACCACACTCATCGCCGAAGGCTGGCGCACCAGCTGGGTGCGTCGGCCCCAACGGGAGGAACGGCGCAGGCCGGCGTGCGAGAGAGAGGGGCCAACAGCGCCACAGTTGTGGTCCCCTCTCCCCGGGGTTGCACCGGCTGCGCATGTCAGCCAGCCTCCTCAGCCGAGGAGGGGGGCTGAGAATAGACGCCGGAGCAGGGAGGCCGCCGCCACTGCAACAGATGCGTCAAGGCGGCGGCGGCGGCGGCGGCTACAGTCCCTCCGTCCGCGACACCTGGCGCCGCCTGGCTACTACAGGGGCGGTATCGGGGGCGGCCGGCGTGAAGGAGTAAGGGTGGCGGCATGCCCCTCCGCCTTTAGCGGGGCTTTACAGACGCTTCCGCCCTCCTCCCCCGGGACGGGACGGTTTTGACCGCAGAGGGGGAGGGGCCGAGTTAGGCCTGCTCCTCCTCCTTCACTAAGTCGGTCAGGACCAGTACGAGGGGGCGAGGACCTGGTAGCAAACCGGCCCTGCTCCCTTCACCGAGGGCCGCGCGGCAACGAGGTAAAGAGACGGCCGGAGAGGTACCCTCACTGCCCCCTTTACAAGGTGGTGGGGGGTGAGTGCTGCTTGATAAATGGTGGCATCCTCCCCCCGGCCCGAGAATTGAGGTAATCCTCAGGTGGCCGAGGACGCCCCGAACGAATGCGACTCAGTTTCCCGGGGCGCCCTCGTTATGGCCGATGAGGAGGACCACGGCAGGAGTTTTAATGGGTAGTCCTCCCCCTCCAGTTATGTTGGGAAGAAAAAGCCCCACACTACCCTCCGGAAGTTGCCAACCCTGGGAGGTGTGCGTAATGCATTTCCCCTGCTATACCAAAAAAAAAAAACAGTCAACACACGTACAGAGGAAGCGGATGTGTAAAAACATTAAGGCTTCTAGCCCCTCGCATTGTCCATCTCTTTTTAATAACGTGAGAAGCAAGAAAATGCATGCTAACAATTCCTGCAACATACATTGACATAAAAATATATATCTATAAAGTATGTGTATGTGTGTGTGTGTGTGTGTGTGTGTGTGTCTGTGTGTGTGTTACACTTATAATCGATTGAACGTATTTGTAAGATATTCACTCCGACAATCAATAATTTATTGTAAATTAATCTGAATAGAAATAGGCGAAGAAATAAGTTCAGAACATTAATTGTATGTCATGTTTATTGACGATAAATTATTGATTGTTAGAATGAAAAAGGAATGCACGGAATATCTTACATATTTGTTTAATTAATTGCAAGTGTTATTTTATGGATATATATTTTTATTTTAACGTATTTCGCAAGAATTTATAATATTTGTAATATTGTATTTTCTTGCTTTTGACTTTATTAAAAAGAGAGACGATACGAGGGGCCAGAAGCCTTAATGCAATATTGGGACAGACATTATAACGATATATAAAGTCCATATTAACAAAATGTTAAGATTAGGCTCAAGATTACTTTATAAAAATGTTCAATGTAAAATTTGTAATAAACTAAAAACAAATTATGAAACTAAACAGCGACATGTAACTGAAAAATAATAATTACATGTAACTGTAAAATAATAATAACATTGCAATAATTATGTATTCCTTACTGGACAGCGAAAGTAAGAATTGGTTGTAAGTCTCTCAATCACTAATGTGTTATTGTTCACAATTATTTTTTCATAATCATGTATAATTAATTGTAGGTATTTATGTTAATAATTTTGTTAAAATTATAAGTGATATTGTTCTATTATTGTGTACATGTACACGCGTACGTATTTCGTCGGCGTTTTGAAGCATGTTGAAATGTATAGGAAAGTTAGTGCTCGCTAATGGTAAAGAAAGATATATTGACATGGCGACGTGATTGTCAATTAGCAGAAAAATTCCATAATCATTCTATTTGTTACCGCTTGCCTATAATGGAAGTAAAGTACGGACTGAAAGAAGTTTCTTACAGTCTGTACTTTACTCCTACCACAGACAAGGTCAAAAGTTTTATCTACAATGTACGGAGTAAGTCGTAAGAATTGGCTAATCATAGTCAATTATTACAATAATCGGGTTGGGTTACAACGATTGGGTATGGTAAATTGTTACGACTGACAATATATATCGTACACCATGTCTTAGGCGATAACAGACCCGAGTCACGTACGAATGGCACATTGGCAAATGTTGCGTGCTATTTATAAAATAAAAAATATTTATAACAAACATGACTCGAAATCGCTAAAGTACACTTGTAAGAAGTTCCGGGTTCTAATTTGTTCCGTGGGCAAACAATGCAAAACCGTAAAATGAACCGTGAAATGAACCTACGCAAAAAAACGCGTGAGTTACACAAAGACGGATAATCTCTCCTTGTCTCACCACAGGCGGTTTTTTGCGTGAATAGTCTTATTTCATGGCTTATTTTACGGCTTTGCATTGTTTGTCCACGGGAAAAATGAGAACTTGGAACTTTTTTCAAGTGTATTTAAACGATTTGAAGTGCTGTTTATTATAAATATCTTTTTATTTATAAATGGCTCGCAAGAATTATTAATGTGCCGTTCGTCGCTCACTCGTGCTTGTCGGCTTGTCTGTGGTGAGACAAGGAGAGATTATCTGTCTTCGTCTAACTCATGCGCTTTCTTACGTGAATATACCTTATTTCACGACTCATTTTATGGTTTTGCATTGTTTGTCCATGCAAAAAGTGAGAACTCGGAACTTTTATCGAGTGCACTAAAGCGATTTCAAGTGCTGTTTGCAATAAATATATTTTCATTCATAAATGGCATGCAAGAATTGCCAGTGTTGCGTTTGTCGCTAACTCGTGCCTGTCAACTTGTCTGTAGTAAAACAAGAAAAGATTGTCCGTCTTTGTTTAACTCACACCACACGTCACATACAGGGTTATCGAAAAGTATTGGACCCCCCTAATATCTTCAGTTAGAATGTGTTTTGGAGAAAATGTTCAATAGCAAAGTTGTATGGTTTCAAACGGGGAGTAAGATGATGACCTTGACTTTGACCTTGACCATGTCCTTCAAGGTCATTTCAAGGTCAACCTTATTTTTTTAAATAGAACCCTCTACATTTTATTGCATATTCTTATAACCTTATCTCCAGAGCTTTACAAAATGCTAGAATAAAACATTTTTTCATTAAGTACTTTTTAAATTATAAAGGTTTGAAGTTAACAATTTTTTTACACAAAATGTAAAATATCTTGTAAAATATTATTTAGTTTTCAGTAATCATAATCTTAATATTTTTGTGCGCGGAATAATGAGACCAATTAATTGGTGTAAAGAAAATACATTAATCGAAAAATGTTGGTTCCCCCTAATATTTTCAGTAAGAATGCATTTTGGAAAAATGTTCAATAGCAAAGTTATACGGTTTTAAGCGGTGGTGCTAGTAGGCTACGGCGGAATACTGTCCGAAAGTGATCGCGAGAAGCTGCTCGAATGCGTGATGTCCGAAGGCGTTAGCGGGAATCTGCCCGAAAGCGTTGGCGGGGCCGATCTTTATTCTCTCACTCTCGCAGGCACCAATGTACGAGCTCTTGAGCAAACAATACGGATCACTGATTTTAATCTTTGATGCAGTGCTGTCTTCTTCCTAGCGAGCAGCAGTCACCTCGTGGACGAAAACAAACAGCCCAAAAAATTTAAAATTTAAAAAAGTACTTAAGGAAAAAATGTTTTATTCTAACGTTTTGGAAAGCTCTCGAGATAAGCTATAAGAATATGCAATAAAATGTAGGGGGTTCTATTTAAAAAAATAAAATTGACCTTGAAATGACCTTAAAAGACATGGTCAAGGTCATCATCTTACTCCGCTTGAAACCATACAACTTTGCTATTGGACATTTTCTCCAAAATGCATTCTAACTGAAGATATTAGGGGGGTCCGATACTTTTCGATAATCCTGTATAGTACAGAAAGGAACCTATTACCGACGTATGACGTGCAGCGCCCTCATATGGCAAACCAATGAACTCAATGGAATGAGAAAATGACGTACTGTAGCATAATATTGCTGTTTACAGTCAAATTTTTTCTTGCAAAATGTGGTTATATTATTTACTCTAGTGAACTTTTGTGACATTAAACATATTGTGGGAACCTGTAAAGTATTCCGAGTTCTCGGCTTTTCGTGATGTACAATACGTGGAAGCATAATTTATACTCGTTTGATCAGCTGTTAGACCACACGTTTTCTCGCGTAGACAGGCCTCATTTCACTGCTTATTTTATGACTTTGTATGAATTGCCCAAGGAAAAGGTGAGAACTCAGAACTTTTTACAAGTATGTTGAAGTGATTTCAAGTGATGTTTGTCAAGAATATCTTTTTATTTATGCATGCAAGAATTCTTTACGTGCCGTTTCTGGCTTCTGACGTCATGAAACCAATATGGCCTCAGCAAGGGGCCATGAGCCTTAAGATAAGGCCGCTAAACTGGATAATTACCAAGTTAAGTTATGTTATTTGTGACAATGACATATACATACACACACACACACACACACACACACACTGTTCGGCAGCAAGCGCGCTCGCCCGCCCCATGGGCGGGCTCTCAGTGGGTGTATATGTTCTTATTCACTTGGAAAAAATATTATAAAAAAAGTTATTGACAAAATTCTTACAAAAAGAAATTATATCAAACGGTTTACATTAAGTGAAATTAATTTCATATACAATAAATATTATTATAACTACTTTGCACATATGAACACTACATTAGGTATCTAGTGATTTTATTTTTTGATAATTACATAGAATTAGGAAAAAATAGTTTTTAAAACCTTATTTAGTAAAAATACAAAAGTAAAAATTTTGGGAAAGGTTAAATAAAATATCACACGCACACATAAAATACTTGGCGTGCCAAAAGTGATTGCATTAATACTTTTAATACTTTTAATCTTTGAAATATGCTGTACGTAACATTAAAAAATAAGCACGCCAAGTGTTTTGTGTGTGCGTGTGAAATTTTATTTAACCTTTCCCAAAATTTTTACATTTGTATGTTTACTAAATAAGCTTTTAAAAACTATTTTTTCCTAATTCTGTGTAATTATCAGAAAATAAAATCACTAGATACCTAATGTAGTGTTTATATATGCAAAGTAGTTATAACAATATTTATTGTGTATGAAATTAATTTCACTTGGCGTAAATCGTTTGATATCACTTTTTTTATAAGAATTTTAATAACTGTTTTTATAATATTTTTTCTAAGTGAAACAAAACACGTGAACTTGGCTTCATTTTTTCTTTTTTTTTTTTAAAGAGGTAATTTTTGTACGGATATCACTTTTTTTGTATAATCCTTATTTCTTCTCTGAAAATATTACAACATAAGCAACATTAAACAAATATAATACAGTGTAATACTGTAAATTAACTTCTTAATGTAATTAGCCTTTTATATTAATTAACTTCTTGACATAACATGGCAGGCGGATTGTCACTCGGAGCTTTATCTGTGTGTGTCAGCAGAGATTCTCACGTTAAGGGGGAACACCACGGTGACGGTTTCAAAAAATCGATTTTTTTTTTGCATTTTTGTGATGTTTGGAGTCTTAAAAATATGTCCCTATAATATTATGGTGAAATTCGTAACGGAACTATAGTAAATATGTCATAGAGTAGAACTTGGTCAGATGCCGCTAGTAGAACCGGCCGCGCGCTACCTGAAAAGATTCGGCAGTCCCCTTGATCTGTCTGTAGGGAGTTTTACCGGTATTCTTTTGTTGTCTACGTGCTTGAGTTCTGTTGTATAGTATGTACATATGTTTTTGTGACGACCGTTAAGCGTGTAAAAGTAGTCTTTCGGCAACCTTCGAGGCGCAAGGTTCGTAGCAAACGTTGATTTGAAAATCTAAGAGTTATTTGGTTATTTATTTAGTTTATTAGAGATATTCATTTTATGTTAAAGATGGATCGAAAAGGCAAGAAACAATCTAATCCGAAACCAACTAAAGACGGCAAAAAATTGAAACGTCCTCTGAATCGATTTGAAATAGAACAAAATGTAGGCGACAAAAGCACGTCATCCAAAAAATTGAAAACCGTTGATAAGGATATTGATATTGATCCAACAATATCATATAGAATTTTAAATTTTTTCTCGGTTTTTCCCGTTATGGCAGGATTTCTGTGTTGCAAAACGTGTGGAAGTGAGATAGAATTTCACGAAACAAGTAAACGTGGCCTCGGATTTAAATTAGTTATCAAATGTAAAGAATGTGATCCGAAATACATCGAATCGTGTCCTCTTATTTCTAATGCATATGAAATAAACAAAAGATTTATATTTGCAATGAGGTTATTGGGAATCGGATTGAATGGAGCAGAAAAGTTTTGCGGACTAATGGATTTGCCTCGACCTATCTTCCGTTCCTTCTATGACTCTCTCGTGAAACAAATCCACACTGCTGCAAAATCGATTTGTAATATTTCATTAAAATCTAGTGCACAAGAGGAAAAAATGAAAACTGCAGAAGCATTAAATGTTCAAGAGACTACAGAAATTACAGTATCTGGTGACGGAAGCTGGAAAAAAAGGGGCTTTAGTTCGTTGTTCGGCGTTTCATCTCTGATCGGTTATTATACAAGTAAAGTGCTCGATATAAGTGTAAAATCTTCCTTTTGTAAAGCCTGCACTTTTTGGGAAAAACGAAGCAATACTGTAGAATACGAAGAGTGGTTACAATCTCATACAGATGAATGCACGGCAAATCATGAAGGCTCCTCTGGAAAAATGGAAGTCGATGGAATTCGCGAAATGTTTCTAAGATCCGAAGATCTTCACAATGTTCGATATATAAATTATATTGGAGACGGTGACAGCAAAACTTACAAAGCAATCGTCGATTCGGTTCCGTATCCTGTTACAAAAAAAGAGTGCATTAACCACGTACAAAAAAGAATGGGCGCAAGGCTACGTAAATGTAAAAAAGAAAATAAAGGACTAGGAGGTAAAGGAAAACTTACAGCGAAATTAATTGATGATTTAAGTACTTTTTACGGACTAGCTATTCGCAGACATCAAAATTCTGTGGATGAAATGTATAAAGCAATTTGGAGTACTCTGTATCACAAGAGTTCATCTGACGACAATCCGAAACATGATTATTGCCCGGAGGGGCCAAATTCTTGGTGCACTTGGCAGCGAGCAAAAGCTGTACGACAAAGCGATTATACACACAAAACACCGCTTCCTGATGTAGTCATTGATGCAATCACTCCCATTTATAAAGATTTGAGTGATAAAAGGTTACTTGAAAAATGCTTGGGAGGTTTTACTCAAAATAATAATGAGAGTTTTAACAACATGATTTGGAGCATCGATCCAAAAACAACATCAAGTGGAGGTATAGTCGTAGAAATCGCTGCAAGCATTGCTGTTTGTATTTTTAATGATGGATACACCGATGTATTAAAAATAATGGAGCTGCTGGGAATTAGAATTGGACTGTCAGCATCACAATTTCGCGACTACAAGGACGATCAACGGCTTTCACTTGCAGACCTCCGAACGCAAGCGGCGACGCGTGAGGAAAGATTGCGAAGAAAGCAAAGCAGAAACGAAGCCGAAGAACTAGCTATTGCTTCAGAAGGCACCTCATATGCACCCGGATTGGACGCACTTTGGTTTGTTACAAAATTTTATCGTTTTATATGAACCAATTAGTTGTAAAACTTTAAACGCGTTTTTCTCGAAA
>NW_022639893.1:17963-18325 GCF_010583005.1 Odontomachus brunneus | reverse complement strand
TTTGTATGTTTACTAAATAAGCTTTTAAAAACTATTTTTTCCTAATTCTGTGTAATTATCAGAAAATAAAATCACTAGATACCTAATGTAGTGTTTATATATGCAAAGTAGTTATAACAATATTTATTGTGTATGAAATTAATTTCACTTGGCGTAAATCGTTTGATATCACTTTTTTTATAAGAATTTTAATAACTGTTTTTATAATATTTTTTCTAAGTGAAACAAAACACGTGAACTTGGCTTCATTTTTTCTTTTTTTTTTTTAAAGAGGTAATTTTTGTACGGATATCACTTTTTTTGTATAATCCTTATTTCTTCTCTGAAAATATTACAACATAAGCAACATTAAACAAATATAA
>NW_022639893.1:17683-17953 GCF_010583005.1 Odontomachus brunneus | reverse complement strand
GCACGAGCGCCCGTGCACCCATGTTTTTTCAGACGAGGTGCACATCAATCACCATAGTTATTATAAATATGAATATTATTTTATGAAATTTTTTTTGTAACATAATATAAGTATGTACTTTTAACATATATAGTTTATAAATTAAACAAACTATTAGATAATGAAAAAAAAATTTACGAAAATAGCCTTTTTTTCGGCCGTCACCCTGGTGTTCCCCCTTAATAGCTTCTTCAATATTGACAACTTCTTTGTAACAGCTAATACGTACAA
>NW_022639893.1:16817-17673 GCF_010583005.1 Odontomachus brunneus | reverse complement strand
CTTTCCCAAAATTTTTACTTTTGTATGTTTACTAAATAAGCTTTTAAAAACTATTTTTTCCTAATTCTGTGTAATTATCAGAAAATAAAATCACTAGATACCTAATATAGTGTTTATATATCCAAAATAGTTATAACAATATTTATTGTGTATGAAATTATTTTCACTTGGCGTAAATCGTTTGATATCACTTTTTTTATAAGAATTTTAATAACTGTTTTTATAATATTTTTTCCAAGTGAAACAAAGCACGTGAACTTGGCTTCTTTTTTATCTTTTTTTTTAAAGAGGTAATTTTTGTACGGATATCACTTTTTTTGTATAATCCTTATCTCTTCTCTGAAAATATTACAACATAAGCAACATTAAACATAAATATAATACAGTGTAATACTGTAAATTAACTTCTTAATGTAATTAGCCTTTTATATTAATTAACTTCTTGACATAACATGGCAGGCGGATTGTCACTCGGAGCTTTATCTGTGTGTGTCAGCAGAGATTCTCACGTTAATAGCTTCTACAACTTCTTTGTAACAGCTAATACGTACAACTAATGGTAAAAGTCTTGGAATTCTTGACAGCTAACTTTGGTAAATATGCAGTATAACGCCCTCACCTGAAATTTTTTGAAAATACTCAATCTTCATCCATCTTTTTATCATAGTGTGGTGTGTATGTGTGTGTGTGTGTGTGTGTGTGTGTGTGTGTGTGTGTGTGTGTGTGTGTGTGTGTGTGTGTGTGTGTGTGTGTGTGTGTGTGTGTGTGTGTGTGTGTGTGTGTGTGTGTGTGTGTGTGTGTGTGTGTGTGTGTGTGTGTGTGTGTGTGTGTGTGTGTGTGTGTGTGTGTGTGTGTG
>NW_022639893.1:13228-16807 GCF_010583005.1 Odontomachus brunneus | reverse complement strand
TGTGTGTGTGTGTGTGTGTGTGTGTGTGTGTGTGTGTGTGTGTGTGTGTGTGTGTGTGTGTGTGTGTGTAACAAAGTCTCGTTGTTATTATCATACTCTATTGAAAAATACGAGACAACTTTATATTCTCTACAAAAGTAATGATATCAAGAAGTTTATGTCAAGTACAAATGATTAATTATTTCAGTTTTTACTATTATAAACATATATGGTTTTGGTTATAATATATATTTATATATTATTAATATATTATTAAGTTATTATTAAATAAAAAATAAAATAATTAGAGAAATACAATAATGTTGAAAAATAATTATAATAACTTACAGTAATGTTGAAAAAAATTATAATAACTTACACAAAAAAAACTTGCATGCTTTTTTTATAGGCAAATGGTTTTCTCATTTCAATAATTATCAAAATATTATATTGATTATGGATATAATATTAAAAAAGGCACGTCAAGTGCTTTTTGTGTAAGTTATAATAATTTTTTTTATTATTGTAAGTTATTATAATTATTTTTTAACATTATTGTATTTCTCTAATTATTTTATTTTTCATTTAATAAGTTACTAATATATTAATAATATATTTTATTTATAAATATATTATATAGCCAAAACCATATATGTTTATAAAAGTAAAAACTGAAATGATTAATCATTCGTACTTGGCGTAAACCTCTTGATATCATTACTTTTATAGAGAATTTAAAATTGTCTCGTATTTCTCAATAGAGTATTTGCGAGAATACAGTTGATCTGAATAAGCTTGTTTTAATATAATGTTAACGCGTGTGCACTTGGCTTCTATTTTATATTTTTTTTAAAGTAATTTTGTTTTTATGTCACATCTTTTTTACAAAATAATATTAATTAGTGAAAACGAGTTTTTTTTGTTACTAACTTTATATATTGAACTTGGACATTGTACATATTTAGGTATACATAAAAAGCAAGTTCTTTAAATTATACTTCAAAATAATTTATTTTTATAAAAAAGATGTCTTTTTCTCTGTTTCTCTCTCTCTCTCTCTCTCTCTCTCTCTCTCTTTTTATTTATTATTTATTTATTATATTATTATTTATTTTTCGACGTCTATACAGCCTATTTAATTTAATAAATTACGAGTTGGTAAATTGATAATCGTAATATATTTACAAAAATCTTTGGAGCATATGTTGTAGCAACATGTTGGAACATATGAGTAGCATTAAAAGAATGGGTACGCCAAATGTTTTACATGTGCGTGTGAAAGTTTACCCTGGCATGTCAAGTGTTTTTTGTATGCGTGTGAAATTTTATTTAACTTGCCCCAAAATTGTTACTTTTGTATGTTTACTAAATAAGCTTTTAAAAACTATTTTTTCCCAATTCTCTGTAATTATCAGAAAATAAAGTCAGTAGAATCCTAATGTAATGTAATGTAATGTAGTATTCATATATATAAAGTAGTTATAACAATATTTATTGTGTATGAAATTAATTTTACTTGGCGTAAATTGTTTGATATCATTTCATTTTGTAAGAATTTTACCAATAACTTTTTTTATAACATTTTTTGCAAGCGAAGCAATGTGCACTTGACTTCTTTTTTTACTTTTTTTTTTAAGTAATTTTTGTACAGATATCCTTCCTTTTTGTATAACTATTAATAATTGTAATCATACAACAATATATTAAAGAAATATTTTTAATTATATTTTGGATGCAAAATGAAATATTTCTTAATGAAGCGGCAACATTATTTTATTTAATTCTGACGCCTACTGCCTAGCAAAATGTGTGAAATCAAAATCGCTATTATGTTTGATTGCAAAATAATACATATTTTATTACTAAAATACTTTATAGTCGAATTTGCGGTACAATTGTACTACCTATGTTCCTTT
Source organism: Odontomachus brunneus (assembly GCF_010583005.1). Taxonomy (NCBI): domain Eukaryota; kingdom Metazoa; phylum Arthropoda; class Insecta; order Hymenoptera; family Formicidae; genus Odontomachus; species Odontomachus brunneus. Next base: position 14,912 of record NW_022639893.1, on the reverse strand, counting down.
CGCAAATAACAATGTTGTAGTACTAATATGAACACTAACTAATTGTTTCGAACAACCCTGGGTGTTGAGCGGCCGGTTCGTATTGCCGTCGACTGCTACTGTTGGTTGCGCGAATAAATGATCGTGCTCTCCAAGAGCCTCGTAAGATGTGAGGAGATCGCAAGCGTGTTCTTGCTTGCAAGAACACGGTGTAGTCCTGCTTAGGACACACGTGGAGTTGCCCGGCGCCTCCGCACTCGGAAGTAATCTCCCTTTCGTAGGATTGTATACACTCAGAGTATGGAGACGGTGACTCGTCTCCTCTCGTGAGTGGTGATGTCAAATCCGGGTAAGATTCAGCCGTGAATGCCGCTGTTGCGACAGAGACTGAGTTCTGGGTTGAAGTGTCAGCGAGTTTAGCTCGTGTGATTAGTCGCATATACGACGAAGGCTAAGTCTTGTATGGACTTACAAGCGAGTGTGACTCGCGTGCTGAGTCGCGTATGCGACGACGTATACATCTCGCGTCGACTTTTAAGCGAACGTGGTTCGCATAGATAAGGCCGCGTGTACGACTAATGCTAAGTCTCGCAAAGACTTAGAAGCGAGTGTAACTCGCGTGCTGAGTCACGTAGGCAACGACGTATAAGTCTTGAATCGACTTAAAGGTGAGCGTGACGGCTGCGCTCCTGGCAGTGCCGTAACAGTGAGCGTGGCTCGTGTGACGGCTGTGCCCTTGGCAATGCCGTAACAGTGAGCGTGGCTCGCGTGATAGCTGCGTGTCCCTGGCAGCGGAGCAATAGCAAGCGTGGCTTGCATTATAACTGCGTCCCTGGCAGCAGAGCAATAGCGAATGTGGCTCGCGTAATAGCGGCGTCCCTGGCAGCGACACAGTTCTCGAAGAGAACGAGGTTCCGAGGTAATCCGGAATGGTCGCGCGAACCCTTCCCTCAATCACCGATTGTATCGAGAAGGTAGAGATCCGTGGAGTTACCAAAACACTTTGTACGAAGAAAACCAATGTGTCTTCGACACTCTAAAGGCAATGACCCAACGTGCACGTGCACTTAAGAAGGCCATAGAACGTTCTATATAGTTACAAAAGTACTTCGAGCGAGCCACCGTGTCGTAGACACTCTAAAGGCGCCACCTGATGTGCAAGCGCATCAAAAGACCTCGAGTAGTCTCACGCGGCGCCTTATATAGGCGCTTAACTAAAATTTAACTGCGAGCAACGGCTCCGGCTGACGGCGGCGGAAGACCGGCGACTGCAAGTCGGGCGGAGCCTGCAGCCGCCCGATTGCCCGGCCGCCCGTCATACACGCTCCGTACGGACATACGCGTCCCGTACGGAACACTAATATTATTGTTGCAACATTATCGTTCATTTTCTTATTTTTATGGAACGCTTCCTATATATGCGTTCAAGGAGCTCGCTATTAGCGCTATTCAGCGCTACCGTGTTATTCTATCTTTGCTGTATATCTAAGGAACAATAAAGATAGAAGAACGCGGTAGAGTTAGTAGCGTGTTTCCCGAACGCATTTTCTAACAGTACGGATCTCTCTCTCTCTCTCTCTCCCCCTCTCCCTCCCTCTCTCTCCCTTTTTCTTTATCTTTTTCTCTTTCTCTCTCTCTCTCTCACTTGTTCTCTCTCTTTTTTTATATCGGTTAGCCCTCTGACTATAGAAACCTGAACTGCTAG
>NW_022639893.1:12301-13218 GCF_010583005.1 Odontomachus brunneus | reverse complement strand
CTTTCTCTCTCTCTCTCTCTCTCTCTATCTCACTTGTTCTCTCTCTTTTTTTATATCGGTTAACTTTCTGACTATAGAAACCTGGACTGCTAGTCTATTCTCTTTTCTCTATCTTTGCAATGCGAAAGAGAGAAAGAATTGTAATGAATATAAGTTAGGTTTAGATCCGCCTTTTAACCAAAATGCGGTAAATTCAAACGTGTAATATAGGAACTTTGAATGGTAAAGATGTAGATGAATAAAACAAGAAGCTTTCCAAGTAAATGTAATATCACATTTTATAAAAATATTAATATCGCATTTGATGTACAAATATAACAATATATATATATATATATATATATATATATATATATATATATATTGTAACGTCCCAGCCCCAGAAAACTTTAATTTTTCACGATCATTACGGTATGTAAACCCCGCGATAACCAGAGGCCGATTTGTGCTGATCTGAGACATAGAACGACGTATGAACAAGATAGTATACTTAAACTCTTCGAAGAGCTATATGAGAAGTCACGATATCGGTAGACAAGGACGGAATATATTTTAGGCAAATTGATTCACAGTAAGAAGTAATTAAGAATTCAAAAGATACGTTAAAGATAACAATCCAAAGCCCACGATATCATGAGCTCTCATAGAATAAACTCTAATTAGTTATTATAAGTTTTATTGTATTTAGAAACAAGGAATCTTACTAATTCACTCGTCAAAAACGGCCAAGGATAAAATCAGACTATTATAGAAATGAAGTATTCATATAACCACTCAAAAGACCATACATGACGAAGGAATTGGTAGGAAATCCAAATAATATAGAATATTCGCATAGCGAACTCGCTAGGAGTAACGTCCTTCGTGATCGCTCAGACACAAAAAACGTTATGTTCTCGTTTTTGTTTTAGGCCTGC
>NW_022639893.1:10790-12291 GCF_010583005.1 Odontomachus brunneus | reverse complement strand
CGTCCAGCATGACATCACCGTGATGCATCATCGCTACGCATCACGCCACAGCGCATAACGTCATCCGACCACCCAAGCGCATCAAACGAAAAGCCGAAGCGCAGCGGCATCCCTTTGAGAAAACGCCGACTCGAGACCACCGTCTCGCCACCGGATGCGGCGCTGCGACCCGAGCGCCGTCGGAACCGACCGAACCCAGCCGAAGCGCGCGTTTGAGGCCTATAAAAAGGGTGCTCCCGGAGCATCCGCGACACTTGTGCGGGAATTTTTCGAGACAGTCAGCTCTTGTCAAGCAGTGTGCAGAAATGTTTAAGACACTTGTGCGGGAATTTTTCGAGACAGTCAGCCTATACCAAGTTTACGCTCACGCAGCTGCGTGAAGCATTTTACACTATCTTCGCATTTGCTCGTGGATTCTTCGAGATTCAGCGTACTCTCCGACCCGTTGCCTCAGGCATTTGTTCGGCGATTTCATTATTCATCTGCGACCCCTTGCGAACCTGTGGGGACCAGCATAAGCGTACTCTTACCAGATTCATCGTGTCTCTGCGAGATTTTGACTGTAAGTTTTATTTCATATTTATCCGACACTTGCCCCGGTAGGTTTTTAGCGAAGTACCTATCGTCAAACTTTGATTCAATACTTTAATATAATCGATATAATCTAAGGATATTGTATAATCCGTTATTAATTCTACACTGCAATATTATATGTCACACTACAATATTATATCACACTTCAATTAAGAATATACATATATATATTATTCTCAAATTCTATAGTCAAATGATTCAAGTTCCTTTCTACCAAATCCAGTTAGTATAATTTTATAATCTCTAAGGACGATCTATTATTTTCCATTCCTAATCTACTCACGTACATACATATATACACTGTAACGCTACTCTTGCGGCTCGTGCAGCCGGTTTCACCAATCGAGTGCAGCGACACAAAATGATGTTTTCTTCGCGCCTCGGCGACCGTTCGGCAGATCCGGCGAGACCCGACAGCTCACACGAACAAAACTAAGCTCTAGTTGGGAGCCAGGTACGGCGGTCCGTACCCACAAAATAAGTCTCAACACTAAGTATTCTCTAAGCGGTGGTCTCGCCGACGAGGACGACCGGCCCTCCGCCCGAACGGCTCGCTCGCACGTCCGGCAGCTCAGCCCTGCTCTCGGTAGAGGGCCTGGTTCGCGCGATGTCGGGAGGATTAGTAGTTGGCGGGTATTGAAATAATGAAGGCGGATGTTCTCTCTTCGAATTTTATTCGACGGTAGCTAATTACAATGACGGATTGTTTTGCCCGCGTTCACACGACAGCAATTCACGTAATTCTATAATTCGGCAGCGATTCTAACTAACACAATATAAATATCCTTGCTCGCGGTCGCGATGCTGGTCCTCGGCAGCTTCGATTTTTCGAGTCGTGACCACGAAGGTCACGACAGCCACGTAGGCTTTCGGCGGTGTGTTCGCTCGATCTCTCGCGCACGACGGA
>NW_022639893.1:10107-10742 GCF_010583005.1 Odontomachus brunneus | reverse complement strand
TTTGCCCGCGTTCACACGACAACAACTCACGTAATTTTATAATTCGGCAGCGATTCTAACTAACACAATATAAATATCCTTGCTCGCGGTCGCGATGCTGGTTCTCGGCAGCTTCGATTTTTCGAGTCGTGACCACGAAGGTCACGACAGCCACGTAGGCTTTCGGCGGTGTGTTCGCTCGATCTCTCGCGCACGACGGACAATCGACAGCTCACCGGTCGGGTTTTACTCTATGCGCGGAGATCCTCCTTTCGCGAGAGGAACACGAACCCTGGCCCTCGCCCAGGGTGGACGGCCGAGCTCCAGTTCCCCGACGCCGCACCGCTCCGCGACACTAATCACTAAAAATCGTTCTCCGTGGAACGGACTCACCAAAAGGCGGAGCGGGGCAGTCGACAACGAGCAGCGGCGGTCCCCTCTGGGTTCACAAAACGTTCAACGCGTGCGGTAGCAGCCTTACAGATGCGGAGGTCAGGTCGTCCTTAATCGTCGGCTTTGTGGATGGCACGTCCTTCACACACTCGGCACGGCTTACAGTAAAAAGCTCTCGAGCTATCGTTGGGACCTCGTTTTATCTCAGGTTTGAATTGCTCTCTCCGACAGCTATCGGCCGTTGATTGGCCGATTTGCAGGAT
>NW_022639893.1:9875-10069 GCF_010583005.1 Odontomachus brunneus | reverse complement strand
AAAAAGCTCTCGAGCTATCGTTGGGACCTCGTTTTATCTCAGGTTTGAATTGTTCTCTCCGACAGCTATCGGCCGTTGATTGGCCGATTTGCAGGATTGAATCCCCGTTCTTCGGCCGTTGTTTTGCATTAGCCGTTGTTTACCCGCTAGATCTTTCTGGCCGGTCGGCCTCTCCGACCTTGGAGCTTCGTCGT
>NW_022639893.1:8046-8307 GCF_010583005.1 Odontomachus brunneus | reverse complement strand
TGTGTTCGCGCGTGTTGATGTTCGCGGCGGCGGAGCTCGGGCTGCGGGGCCGCTGGCGGTCGCCGGACGCGGGCGGTCGTGTGACGCGTCGATCGTGTTGTGCTTGCGGCGTGATGTTGACGTTCGGATCTTTAATTTTGGTCGTGCGAGGAGAGCCGTTACTTGAGGAATAACACGGCCCTGCGTGCGCGATGCGTCGGATTTTTGCGGTGCGGTCGTGCGCTACGATGCGGTGCCGCGGGGATCGGTTCCCCGGGACGG
>NW_022639893.1:7692-8036 GCF_010583005.1 Odontomachus brunneus | reverse complement strand
GCTGGCGGTCGCGGGACGCGGGCGGTCGTGTGACGCGTCGATCGTGTTGTGCTTGCGGCGCGATGTTGACGTTCGGATCTTTAATTATTGTCGCGCGAGGAGAGCCGTTACTTGAGGAATAACACGGCCCTGCGTGCGCGATGCGTCGGATTTTTGCGGTGCGGTCGTGCGCTACGATGCGGTGCCGCGGGGATCGGTTCCCCGGGACGGCGGCACGGTTTCGCGGATGTCGACCTTACGAATCCAATAAGTCGACGGATCGGTAATCAAGGATGTCGACTTTACGAATCCGACAAGTCTCCACGTGTGTCGACTCTACGAATCCAACGAGTCGACGGAGTGGT
>NW_022639893.1:5992-7546 GCF_010583005.1 Odontomachus brunneus | reverse complement strand
AATCAAGGATGTAGACTTTACGCAATCGGCAAGTCTCCACGTGTGTCGACTCTACGAATCCAACGAGTCGACGGAGTGATAGTCTGTGCGAATCGGATAAGTCTACGCGGAGGTCGACTTTACGAATCCAACAAGTCGACGGAGCGGTAATCAAGGATGTAGACTTTACGAATCCAATAAGTCTACGCGGATGTCGACTTTACGAATCCAATAAGTCGACGGAGCGGTATTGAGGAATGTCGACTTTACGAATCCAACAAGTCCACGGAGCGGTAATCAAGGTAGTAGACTTTACGAATCCAATAAGTCTACGCGGATGTCGACTTTACGAATCCAATAAGTCGACGGAGCGGTATTGAGGAATGTCGACTTTACGAATCCAACAAGTCCACGGAGCGGTAATCAAGGTAGTAGACTTTACGAATCCAATAAGTCTACGCGGATGTCGACTTTACGAATCCAATAAGTCGACGGAGCGGTAACGAGGAGGTAGACTTTACGAATTCGATAAGTCTCCGCGGGTGTCGACTCTACGAATCCAACGAGTCGACAGAGCGGTAGTCTTTACGAATTCAATAAGTCTACGCGGAGGTCGACTTTACGAATCCAATAAGTCGACGAAGCAGTAATCAAGGATGTAGACTTTAGGAATCCAATAAGTCTACGCGGATGTCGACTTTATGAATCCAATAAGTCGACGGAGCGGTATCGAGGAATGTCGACTTTACGAATCCAACAAGTCGACGGAGCGGTGACGAGGAAGGTTTAGGATACGGTGTTCTAGGCAGCTGTGTTCGCGAGGTGCTGGGCTGTTGGAGTCTGGGCTCTGTTTAGCGGAGTGCCTCGGAAGACTGCTTCCTACTGAGCTTTTCGCGCGGTCTTTTATACTAATTTTAACCTGATATCGTGTTGTGATATTTGCGGTCGGTCGGCGGTATTTACATTGGTTTGTCGCGAGTTCGGTTTCGTGACGAGTCGTTTGATTTTATCGTTCTTGCGGTTCCTGCTCTATTTGTATTACGAACGGCTCGTTACATATATTAGGTGAAGTAAAAAGTTCTGAGTGTTTTCCGGTAGATGTCTTTAGTGAGCCATATCTCACGATATATACATCGCATCGGGTCATACTATACGGCGATTTAAAGGTGACATTACGCTTCAAAAAAAGTTCTGTGACAGTTTTGTGTTTGGTCAAGCCAGTTGTGTGTTACAGCGTTTCAAAATGGAGGTAAAAAAAGAGAAAATTCGATACATTCTTCAGTACCACTACGACCAAGGTGAAAAGGCGGAGCAGGCAGCTAAAAAAATTTATGTTCTTTATGGACCCAATACAGTATTGAATGCAACAGCAAAGCGGTGGTTCCAACGATTCCGTTCTGGTAATATGGACGTCGAAGATGAGGCACGCTCTGGTAGGCCAATCGTCGAAAATGTCGATAAAATCATGGAAATCGTCGAGTCGGACCGGCATGTGAGCACTTATTCCATTGCCCAGGAACTGAAGATTAGCCAGAAAACCGTTTGGAACCATTTGCATAAGGCTGGTCTCAAGAA
>NW_022639893.1:224-3012 GCF_010583005.1 Odontomachus brunneus | reverse complement strand
GATATAACGGCTGAATTGACGAAGTTTTGAATGGACTTAATCGATTCTTTGTGTTTACATTACATAATAAAACTGCCTTTACTTTTTCTCTACGTGCTCTAGAAGTTGAGCTATCTTAGCTCAAAGACTGAAATCGTGCGTAAGAAACGTCGTTTCCTCACCACAGAAATATCCGTTAAGAATGTTTCTCCGCTAGATGACGGGATGTCGAGAGTGTTAAGATTACCGATTTACCGACTTGTAACTGTCGCGGTGAAGACGATTGACAGTTCGCGTGTACGAGAATTATAACGAAGTTATATTTTTAATTAATGCATAAATGTTGTGCAGTGTGTTTGCGGTGATAATTTTTAAGAAAAGCTATGGAGTTAACAAGGATAATATCAGAGAAGTATTGGCGAATGCATAAAAATATATAACGATCTAAAACGTGAATACTTTGTCGTTTTTACTTTTTATAACTAAATTAAATAATTAGGAGACAAAAGAGGAAGAAAAAGAAAAGGACAAGAAGAGAAAGGGAGAAAGGAGAGAATGTGTGAGAAGAAATGAAGAGGAAGCAGATAAAATGAAGATAAATGGTAGGACAGTAAAAAGAACATTAAAAGAGCAAGATGGAAAGACAAGAGGAATATATGAGTGAGTAATAATGAATAGATAAAAGGATAGATAATAAATAAGTAAATAAATTTTTTATCTACCGCGATAATTAGAAATAAATAAGTATTGCTTTACATAATATAGTATAACTTATTAAGATATAGAACTGGCATATTCTTTATGTTGTTTGTAATTTTATTATTTTTAAACAAAGCAAGAAGGAAAGAAGAAAAAAAGTACAGAGAGCGGGAAGAAAAAAAAATCTATAAGAAAAGAAGAAATTACACAAATAGATAAGGAATAAAAAATAGAAATAAAGCAAGAAAATAGAAAATAGAGATATGCAAGCTATTAAAATAGGAAAGGTTACTTTTTAATGTAATTCATTATTGTTACTCGTTATTCAAAAAAATACGTTGTGATTGTTACTTGAATGCTTAGTGCGTTTCTACTTTCTATATAGCTAAATATATAGCTAAATTAAGTAATAAGGAGATAAAAGAGGAAGGGAAAGAAGAGGAAAATAAAAGAAGGAGAGAAAGGAGAGAATGTGTCAGAAGAAATGAAGAGGAGATTGAAAAAATGAAGATAAATGATAAAAAAACTATAAGCTATTTAGGAAACAAATACAAGCACAGTGACGTTACATAATGTATGTATTAATATACCAGGTATACAAATATGAAGTGCGGATTTGAAAAAACAGATGGCGCACCAATGCAGTATGTGATATAAAGATTTGACATTTATGCCATTTTGTTGTGCCATCAACAAATGTCAAATGCGCATCCCAGATAGCATAGAGATGAACAGAAGTTCCTAGAGAATTCATTTTAAGGAATAGATATAAAACTAGAAAAATAAATACCCGAAGAATTCTTGAAGAATTAACCATAGTAAGTTGGTTTTAAAATATTCCTTAGGACTTCATTATTGCGAATACTTTGCAACTTAATTCTTAGAACACCTTGAGAATTCATGAGGAATTTGGGCTAAAGCAGAGAACGAAACGTAAGAGTCATAATCGTAGACGTAAAATAAGGCAGAGAAAAACGTAAGCGTAAGGCTAATAGCCTTTTATGATTTACGTTTACATTTTTCTCTGCTTTATTTTACGTCTACGACTATGTCTCATTCATCTGCCTTATCTCTTACAAATGTTTTGTTTATAGCAATTACTCTTTGCGTCTATATTCAGTATATGCCAGTGAGTGTATAATAATTAATTTACATATTTACATATAAATTGTTTAATTTATTATTATTCGCAGTTATTTATATTTTGTGGAATTAATTATATAGTTTCATATAATACGGCAAAGAGAGGGAATTGATGTTAAAATAACTTTTGATATATAAAATTTTCACCTATATCAATAATAAATATATTTATGCGAAGTATATTTTATCCTTAAATTTGTATTCATGTTTCTAAATCCATATATAGTTCTAACAATCTCAATCGCATTATTTAAAAGCCATTTATTTTTGGATTTTGAATTACATATTTGAAAGTGCGGTTTACTTATTAGGTGGTAAACTTAGTTCCTGCGGTTTTTTTGTTTAAAAAACTCATTTATTTCGACATCAAAAGCAAAAAATACATTAATCGAAGTATTTTCCCTCGCTAGCTATACCTTTTTCCCATCTTTCGGGCAACGCGTAGATTTCGCGACGATAGAATAATTGGTCTTTTGATGCAATCCATTCGTCGATCCATTTTCGCACATCCTCGTAATTTCTGAAGTGTGTATCCACCAAGCCGTTCTGCATCGACCGGAACAAGTAATAGTCCGAAGGAGCTAAGTCTGGTGAATACGCTGGGTGCGGGAAAACTTCCCACTCGAGCTGCATCAGTGTTTCTTTGACGGCTTTGGCAACGTGTGGTCGAGCGTTGTCGTGCAAAAGCATGACTTTACGTCGATTGCTGGCTATTGCTGGCCTTTTTTCCAACAATGCTTCATTCAGACGGTTTAATTGTGATTGATATCGATCCCCCGTGATACTTTCATTTGGTCTGAGTAGCTCATAATAAACGACGCCGTGCATATCCCACCAAATGCATAGCATTGCTTTGTGGCCATGAATATTTCTCTTTGGTGTGGATGTCGATGGTTGGCCAGGGTCTACCCATGATTTTCTTCGTTTAGGATTATCGAAGTATATCCATTTTTCATCGCCAGTCACT
>NW_022639893.1:0-190 GCF_010583005.1 Odontomachus brunneus | reverse complement strand
TATATCCATTTTTCATCGCCAGTCACTATGCGTCACAAAAAACTCTTCTTTTTCTTCCTGGCGAGCAGAGAAATAGAGATGTTTAAGCGATTTGCAATGGCATTTGTAGTTAATTCGTGTGGTACTCATTTTCCCTCCTTATGAATTTTTCCCATTGCATGTAGACGTTTGGAAACAGCCATCGGAGTAA
>NW_022639892.1:48230-48658 GCF_010583005.1 Odontomachus brunneus | reverse complement strand
CCCCCCTCGGAGGACCATGGGTTAGAACCCCTATATAATACCTACTGGCATTCTATTAAATTCGTAATGTCCCGTAGATGTGGAAAAAGCTGTTTTATATTTATCCCTTTCTGTCATTTGTATTTGATGATATCCTGACGCAAGGTCCAGGGTAGAGAAATATTTTGCGTTTCCCAACTGATCTAGAATGTCACTGATATTAGGTAAAGGAAAGGAATCCCCTATAGTTAAATCATTTAACTTTCGAAAGTCAACTACGATTCTTAATTTCGTTTTCCCTGATGCATCCGTTTTCTTAGGTACTACCAATAATAGCGCATTCCATTGACTTTTACTAGGTCGTATTATCTGGTTATCAAGCATTTCCCCTATTTGCTTATCTACCTCTCTTTTATGTTGCTCTGATAAGGTCGTACATTTACCGATGC
>NW_022639892.1:47722-48220 GCF_010583005.1 Odontomachus brunneus | reverse complement strand
AGGTCCAGGGTAGAGAAATATTTTGCGTTTCCCAACTGATCTAGAATGTCACTGATATTAGGTAAAGGAAAGGAATCCCCTATAGTTAAATCATTTAACTTTCGAAAGTCAACTACGATTCTTAATTTCGTTTTCCCTGATGCATCCGTTTTCTTAGGTACTACCAATAATAGCGCATTCCATTGACTTTTACTAGGTCGTATTATCTGGTTATCAAGCATTTCCCCTATTTGCTTATCTACCTCTCTTTTATGTTGCTCTGATAAGGTCGTACATTTACCGATGCGGCGTCACTTCGTGTGGTAACTTGATGCTTTACGACCGTAGTGTGAGTAAGGTTATCTCCTTCGAGAAAAAATATATCGTTGTAATCTCTGCAGATTTTACGTATTATTTTTTCTTCTTCTTTGTTCAGATGCTCTAGTCGTAGTTGCTAATCCAATATTTCCATCCGTGTCAGGGGAATTTCGGCGTTTTGTTCTGTGATTACTAAGTTGG
>NW_022639892.1:43885-47712 GCF_010583005.1 Odontomachus brunneus | reverse complement strand
CGTACATTTACCGATGCGGCGTCACTTCGTGTGGTAACTTGATGCTTTACGACCGTAGTGTGAGTAAGGTTATCTCCTTCGAGAAAAAATATATCGTTGTAATCTCTGCAGATTTTACGTATTATTTTTTCTTCTTCTTTGTTCAGATGCTCTAGTCGTAGTTGCTAATCCAATATTTCCATCCGTGTCAGGGGAATTTCGTCGTTTTGTTCTGTGATTACTAAGTTGGTCTCCGTTGTGTCGTCCTCCGGAATGTTTTCTAATACCACATACGGTGTGATCATTTCAATAGTATTATTGGTAGTATTGATTATTGTTACAGGACTCTTAAATTTAACAGGTTTCACTAGGCAATTCCCAATGAAAACTCCCTGTGCAATTTCTTTGGCTGGGATTATTCCCACCCGATTTGTGCTCACCGCGGTACGTATTATTACTTCGCTGCGCGCGGGGAGGTTGTATGTTTGATATTGTATTAGCAGTATCCTTCGCCCCGAAATTGTCATTGTGTTTGTTTGATAGTCGAACTTAGCATGGTATCCGTGGAGGAAATCTATCCCTAAGATCCCCTCGTATTCGATAGGAAAATCGTCCTGTACCACGAATAGTTCAAATTTTTGCTGCTGTTTTCCTAAACTGACTGTAGCTGTTACTTTTCCTGTAGTATAGGCTTTATGGCCTGTGATAACCGTCAGCGTTAGTTTTTCCGCAATCATTGGTGTATCATCTTTCAATGTTCGTATTTTTACAAAGCTAACGGCAGATCCTGTGTCCACGAGAAATGGTATCTTCTTCTGTTTAGCCTCATTTATCGGCAAAATTACTAAATCAAATCCGGCATGACAATGCAATTTTCGTCTGATTTGATTTACGCGATAATCGCGAACACGACCTTGTTCTCTTTTGTGCCCCTCTTCCTGTTCGAGTTTGCTTTTAATGCTTCTGTTTTTTTGAGTTAGCTGTACTTTATCATCATCTCGTGCAGTGATAGCCACTGTACGTGAGTATTTACGGCGGTCACTCGCTGTGTCCTGTATCTCAGTAAACTTCCCTTGTATATACCGACAGTCGTCGCGGGTGTGCCCGTTCCTTTTGCAATATGTGCAATACTTGTTTGTTGAGTTTATACGCGTCGGCGCTTCGGGTTTGGGTAAAGTGAATCGGTTTCCGTATCGGCTACTACGGCATTCGCGCCCCTGATGTCCCAGTTTTCCGCATTTTAGGCATGGTATTGTGGGAACACTTCTAGAGTTTGCGAAAGAATTTCGACTATACCAGTTTGGTTCATACGTTCGTATAGGGACTTCGTGAGTTCCCCTGATTTTTTCTTCCTCTACTGCTCCGGCTATTGCTTCAATTAAAGTCGCGGGTGCGCGAGATCGGACTATTGTTTGTAATCGATCATTCAATCCCAGCTGATAATTAATCAAGGTTAGTGATTTTAAAAAAAGATGTATGCCAAGTTTTTGTACGGGAGAATAGCGATTCCCCTCTGTGCCTGCCTCGAATAGTTCTGTGGTTAGTTTTTCCGTACGGTTTCCGTAAACTCTTGCATCTTCTCCGGGCTTCTGACGCAAGTTATTGAAATCGCGGAATAATCGCGTTATTGATTTTTTCTTCATAAAGCATGCCTCCAATACTTCTTTCAGAATCTTGAACGAATCGATGTCTCGATTTTTGACCTCAGTTAAAGCGATGCCTTTTATCTGGTGCAAATTATCGCTCGGGTTAATACTGATTCGTCGGCTGGATGAATTAATTCGAAAGCATATTCGCACGCCGTTAAGAATTCGATTAACTTATCGTCTTGCGTGCCAGTAAAAATAGGAATCTGATCGCGCGCTTCCCTAATGCGTCGGGACCGTTCCTCATTAATTGGGAGTCTCCCGTCCGTGTTTTGATCATGGTGATCTAGTCTTCGCTCGTTCGAACGGAGTTGCTCTATTCCTACTGCATTATTCCTCACGTTGTGTGGATCGGCTCCGTGAATGTCAGTTACTCTAGCTGCATGCGTGTATATGGTATCCCGTAATTCTTCTATTCGTGCCAACAGCTGTTAGTTTATAGTGCTATAGGGATCTTGATCCTGCTGTATTCTACTAGGATCAGATTGAGTTTCGCCCGTGTTATTTTCCGCGGCGTGTAGAATTTCGTCGCGTTGCCCGGTGGCCATTTCGTCAAACGGGTCGAACACACTGCTGTCGTATGACGTTAATAGTAACTCTTCCCTTTGTGATCCGCTACTAATAGTACTACTCAAAGAGTGAAGTCTCGTACGTCGGGTAAGTTGTATGTCAAGTAATATGCTAAGGTCTATTTCACCGAATGGAATTTCACGTTCGGTGGTTACGCGTGTTGGTATTTCGTTTTCGCTTGTGCCTGAGTAATCTAATACGCGGCGCACGAATTCTAGAGTTTCGCGAGTTTCTTCTAAAACGCTAGCAATTGTTTGGTTAGGATTCGATAGACGTTCATTAGTTAATCTACCAGGCGCGCTATGTAACCACGATTGATTCGGTATAGTATGGTCGGGAGTACTGTTTTCGCTCGATATTCACGTTATTCTAACTTTCGCTCGTGTCTTATTTTATTGCTGAGGTTGCAAAGAGTTCTTGACTTACAGCAATGTTGTCGCGGTTCTTTCGTAGTTCACCATGGTTGTCAGCAAGTTGTTGCTTTGTACTGGGTCAGTGACGTTTGAGGCAGGTTGCGGCTGCCGCTGACGTAATCGCAGTAGGCTCCGGTGTCGCTGATAACGAGTGTCACAGGTCGTGACTCCGACAGTATCCTTGATTCCCGCTGCAGTGTGGTGTTTACCGATACCCGCTGTCCTCTGCGTTTTCAGCGTCTCTCTTTCTCTCCCCCTCCCCCCTTTTTTTTACATCACTTTTCTAACCCGTAGTTTCTTTTTACAGGTAGCACCTAGGCCCCGGCGGACACCGATCCCACCGCTGCCATCAATTTTGTTGTGCCCCAAGTGGAGAGGGCGCGTAGAGTAGGTTCGGGATCGGTTGGTCGAGAGTACAAAGGAGGAATGATGTAGTTTCAATAAATAACTTTAATATACTTCTTGTAATAACTTTTCGAGTTCTAATAACTAGTGGAGGTGAACGGTCGCGTACGTTACTACCGCAGGACCGGAGGAGCAATACTCTATTCGACGTTCTTCTCTGGTCTTTTTATAATATATAATTAGGTCATAGGAGGGGGTGTTTAAACAACTAGAGAGTTGTTGCATTTAGTGCTGACCTGTCTCCAATATGTTATAATATATTTCCAAGGCGACGCTTAGCGTAGCACTTGCATAATCATAATAATGTTGTAACGCTGTCGAGGCGGTTTCTTACGAAACGTTTCGGCAACGCTAAAAATAATACTAACGATTATAACATCTATTTGCCATCAAAAGTTGATAGCAAGCTCTGCTCGAAATCTGTTCGCGCAGGTTTGGCTATCTGGGTCGTTATTACAACGTTATTATAACGATATTCAGTAGCACGTTTTCAAGTATGTCGTATTTAACATTGTACACAACATCATAACGAACAAACTTTGGTACCAATTTAGAAGTTTGGATAATGTTGATTTCATATACAGGGTGAGTCATTTTAGTCTATGGATCCGAATATCTTCCAAATTACGGTATCTACAAAAAAATGGTTTAGATAAAAGTTGACCAGGACAGAGGGGGTCATTCAATTGTACCATTGGTTTTGACCTTGAGGTCAATTTTGAAGGTTACTTCAAGGTCACGATGGTTTTTTCTAATGGGACACCCTATTTTTGACTGCGGATTTCGAAAGAGCGGAAAATTTTACATCAAACTT
>NW_022639892.1:41746-42897 GCF_010583005.1 Odontomachus brunneus | reverse complement strand
TTTTTTTCTGTATGAATATATTTGTTTCATAAATTGAAACATTAGTGAAAATATATATTTGCTTGTTGTTAGTAAAATCAATGTTAATCGTTGTGGATTCAAAATTATATATTGTCATATATAAATTTAAATTTTTTTTATGTGTGAATACAATAACTACTCTATGTATATTTGTCGATATATAAATCAAATCTTATATTTCTTTTACATCAGTGCATTAACGTTTAAATTAACGTTTTTTCTGTGTACGCTACTCCTCTCATTCCAAATCGTATTATATATAAATTGTGTGTGTGTATTTCAATATATTAATTGGAGCACACCGAGTTTTTGATCCCCGATGTTAAGTTTTTCTCTCTCAATTTGATACTTCGATATTTCAACGTTCAATTATTAATATTAATAAAATATGATAAATTACAATATACTACATGAAAATGTATCAATTAGCAAATACAGTTTAGAAACGTGTGGGAAACATTTGACAAACGGTTATGAAATGATACATACGTTTAGAAAACGTATGTGAATCCAATATATGCTAGGGTGTGTCACAACTATAGATATAGAAAAGAACAAATTGACATAAGACACTGACATAAAACATAACTGATTAAAAAAAAAGTTTCTTATTCAAAATATCTGAATATTACAAAATTGATATTTATCAAACAATTATCTGTGTAATAAATACTTACATATACGAACTTGGTTAATTATATTGATCTCACGGGAGGATCCCGTTTGCTTACAAATTAATTGCCTACAATATCGATTGCTGATATTCAACTTATCCACATTTCATTTGCACACAAAAATTATTGCCTACAGAACAATTACCTACAAGTTGTATTACGCACAAATAAAAAATTAAAAGCCGAACGCTCGTTTGCACACACGACACTTGCGCACAAATCACATTGCACACATAATATTATGGCCTATAGTATGATTGCCTACATGCTCTATTATGCACAAATAAAAATTAAGAGACGAATGCACGTTTGTGCACAAAAATTATTGCCTACAGTAAGATTGCTTACAAGTTCTATTGTGCACAAATAAAAATTAAGAGACGAATGCACGTTTGCGCACAAAAATTATTGCCTACAGTAAGATTGCTTACAAGTTCTATTGTGCACAAATAAAAA
>NW_022639892.1:41241-41477 GCF_010583005.1 Odontomachus brunneus | reverse complement strand
TAAGAAATACTGAAAAATTATTAGTGATTAAATATTACCAGTAATTCAGTAATTTTTTGGCCAGTACTTAATTTCTGGTAAATACTGATAATAAAATTACTGTTAAATATTGATAGTAATCCAATATTAAGAATTATTATGTGAAGGTGAAAAATGAGAAAAATCATAATGTTTACAAAAATATACTTATATTCCTAATTTTCTCATGTCTCATAAACTACTAGATATCGAAGGTT
>NW_022639892.1:40206-41231 GCF_010583005.1 Odontomachus brunneus | reverse complement strand
CCAGTACTTAATTTCTGGTGAATACTGATAATAAAATCACTGTTAAATATTGATAGTAATCAAATACTGAGAATTATTATGCGAAGGTGAAAAATGAGAAAAATCATAATGTTTACAAAAATATACTTATATTCCTAATTTTCTCATGTCTCATAAACTACTAGATATCGAAGGTTGTCAACACATTCCAAATTTTCAATGAATCCTCCTGCAATAATTTCGATCCCAAGCGGATATACCGCTGGTTACCCATCCATGTCCTGACCACATTAAACTGTTGCTTAACCGGACGATCGGCGCGCACGCGGTGACTCTGATGACTCCAACGATGTTCTTACAATTCATGCTCATATAATGAATCCTTATATTGTTCACAGTATATTATAACATACCTCCCTTATAGAAATATCATACTAAGAATCATTGATAACTACTTATTTTCAGTATTAAAAATACTGGATAATAAGTAATTATCAATGATTCTTAGTATGATATTTCTATAAGGGGTCCTGATAGCATTAAACTGTTGCTTAAACTGACGATCGAGCGCGCACCCGGTGACTCTGATGACTCCAACGATGTTCTTACAATTCATGCTTATATAATATATCCTTATGGTGTTCACAGTATATTATAGCATACGTAGCAAACACCAAATAATAGTTACATAATTTTTACTTGTTGTTTATTGGATAATTTGTTGGTAGATATTGAAACAATGCAACATTCGATATGCGATGAATATTGATGTAATGTAGTGAACCAGTGATAATTACTTTTACATTCTTAACAAAATGTTATAATGATTAATCCAACAAAATAAAATTAAAAAATTCAAAAAAATCCAAATTAAACAAATTGAATTACTAAATTTTGAGAGAAACTTTTAAAAAATATTATTTAAAACAATAGTGTTGTTTCATCAAATGACATGGTTTCCTTGAACGAAATAAAAGTTTTATTTTCATAATTTTAAAAACTGGTATTTCGTTTAAGAATATAATATTTTAATGAAATAAAAAAAA
>NW_022639892.1:39543-39686 GCF_010583005.1 Odontomachus brunneus | reverse complement strand
GAATATTAAATCTAAAGAAAGTATTTTCTCCGAAAAAACGGTATAAGAAGTATAAAAAATATGCAATAAAACAAATTAATGATTGTCACTAACGCTGCTATTCTAAGTACTATTCTATAAGTATTATTGATGTAAAACATTAC
>NW_022639892.1:36322-37116 GCF_010583005.1 Odontomachus brunneus | reverse complement strand
AGCCCTCGTCTCCCCCAAGCATGGCCCTTATAAGGGCCGGGGGAGAGAGATCCGCCCCCACCACGTCTGTCAGGACCCGGCGCTCCACAACTCAGGAGGGGCATTCCTCCAGGGTGTGTTGCGCCGAGTCCACCTCATCGCCACAGTGGTGGCAGCGGGAGCTAGGCTCCCTACCTATCCTGTGCAGGTACCCACCGAAGCATCCATGTCCGGTGAGTACCTGCGTTGTCCGGAAGGACAGCTCTCCGCGGGCCCTGTCTACCCATTCTTGTAGACAGGGCCGGATGGCCTCGGCGACCCTCGATCCCGATTGGCCCGTCGCCTCCTCCAGGTGGATACTCCACCTAAGGAGGAGGCGTTGACGGGCCTGTAATTTGGCCATGCCAATGACCCTGGCCAAGTGTTTATGGTCTCCCCCGGCACGGAGCTCCTTAACACGCCGATAGGTCTCAGCGTGCATTTGTGCAAGGAGCTCCAGCGGGGGTAGACCGGCCAGGGCCGTGGCGGCCATATGCGACGTCGTCCTATAGGCCCGGGCGAGGCGAATGGCGACCCACCGCTGAGCGCGGTGTCCCAGCGCAGTGATGCGCCGGTTGGTCGCCATCGCACTCGCCCAGACCGGGGCCCCGTACAGGGCCATGGACTGGACGACGCCGGCATACAGCCGCCGTGCCTTCCTCTTAGGGCCGCCGAGATTGGGCAGGAGGCCACCTAACATGTTGGCCACCCTGCCCAACTTGGGGGCCAGAAGCTCAAAATGCTTCTGGAACCCCCATTTACCATCCAGGACGAGT
>NW_022639892.1:34994-36312 GCF_010583005.1 Odontomachus brunneus | reverse complement strand
AGGGAGATTGGGGGGGAGGTCTCTCTATCCTCTCTATAGATCGCCACCGAGCATTTTCCACTCCGCCCCGCAACGTCACCCATTATGGCAGGGTGACTCCCGGGGACGGAGTGGGGCTCGGAGGCGATCCCCAGTCCGCAACCGCGCTCGCGGAGGGACTGCATGAATAGTTCTTGAGCCCCGCGAGCGCGGTTGAGATTCGCCTGGAAAAGGCGGGTAGCCATTACGGCTTAGCACCGCTCTCCTCCAGGCCCTCCCCTTTCGTCCCCGCGGGAGGGGGACCCTCGTTGGGGTTTCCCCTCTCCCGCGAGGCTATTTCCTTGCCGGCCCCAGCCCCCCGCGGCTTCCTCTGCTCCTTGGGTGCAGAGTCCGCGGGAGGGACTGGGGTCCCGGGTAGTGGTGACCCTCCCTCTAGTTGAGGGGGGCTCCTTCTCCTTCCCGGGGGGAGGTGTGGGAGGGGTGTTGGAGGCTTTGCGCCTCCTCCTCCCACTCTTTCCCCCCTTGCCCCGCTTTGCCATTTGGCAAGCGGGGCCTCCCAATCTGTGGCCACAGGGCCGCCCGGCGTCGCGACACACCGGGCATGTCGCCGGTGCCTCACACACCGCGGCCCTGTGGCCGGCCGAACCGCAGTGGTAACATAGCCACTGCGGTCGGCCTTACTTTTGCACAGGACCCTGACGTGGCCCCACTCCAGGCATTTGAAGCACTGGAGGGGCGCTTCGTCAGGGCCTCTACTCGGACGGAGGACCACCCAACCTTGATCCGTCCTCCGCCCGCGATCTTCCGTGCGGCCGGAAGGGGACACTGTTTCCAGATAGTCCCCATCCGGTCCGCACCCGGGCGAATTGCCCCGGCCCTAATCTTGCCGGGCTCGCAGCCCCCGGCGACCGCCACCGCGGAGATTACGTCCTCCACGGTGACTGAGTCGTCGAGGTCTCGGACCCGGATGTCGGCCCTCTTCGAGGGACGCGCAATTTGCACGTCCCTATTGTCAGCGAAGAGGGCCGACATACTTTTGGCCAGGGCATCCGCCCTAGCTTGTCCCTCGGGACCGGGGATCTCGAGGACCAGCGCGCCTGTTGCGGCCCTTCTGGTCCTGAGATCCCCGATCCCTATCTTACCCAGATCTATCTGGCCCCTCGCCCGCCGCATGACATCGGCGTAGCTGCCCGTTGGGCAGCTCACCGTGACGGCGGCGGTACGAGGAGCCTTTGGGAGGACGGGTTTTATCCCGCCTCCCCCATCCCGGGAGTTCTTTTTAAGGCCCCCCTTGGCCGCAGTACCCTTCTGGGGCCCCGGCTTTTGGGGGGCATGTCTG
>NW_022639892.1:34407-34984 GCF_010583005.1 Odontomachus brunneus | reverse complement strand
CCCGCCGCATGACATCGGCGTAGCTGCCCGTTGGGCAGCTCACCGTGACGGCGGCGGTACGAGGAGCCTTTGGGAGGACGGGTTTTATCCCGCCTCCCCCATCCCGGGAGTTCTTTTTAAGGCCCCCCTTGGCCTCAGTACCCTTCTGGGGCCCCGGCTTTTGGGGGGCGGATTGGGGGGCATGTCTGCCCCCCCTTCACTTTTCTTCTCCCTCCTCCCAACCACTCGTGCCCAAGTAGTCCCGGGCCCGGTGGCGGAGGAGGGAGGGTCGGCTCCCCCCATCGGTCGGACATTTGCCGTCCGGTTTGGGGGGGGGGCCTGCTTCTCCCACAGGAGCAGGCGCACTCGCAATGGGCGACCTTTCCATCCGCTTGGAGTAACGGGTCGCCCGTTCCGCTCCCGCTCTTCTTCTTCTTCCCCCGCTTGTCCTCCCCCGCCGCCCCTGGCCGTTTGGCCCCAGTGGGGGTGGGGGTCGCGGAGGACTTGGCTGCAGGGCGAGGGTCGGGGCGCGCTGGGCGGCTCCCCTTCCCTCCCCCTCCACCTACCTTATTAATTCCATTAGGGGGCCACACGAGCT
>NW_022639892.1:33230-34397 GCF_010583005.1 Odontomachus brunneus | reverse complement strand
CTCCCCCCATCGGTCGGACATTTGCCGTCCGGTTTGGGGGGGGGCTGCCTCTCCCACAGGAGCAGGCGCACTCGCAATGGGCGACCCTTCCACCCGCTTGGGGTAACGGGTCGCCCGTTCCGCTCCCGCTCTTCTTCTTCTTCCCCCGCTTGTCCTCCCCCGCCGCCCCTGGCCGTTTGGCCCCAGTGGGGGTGGGGGTCGCGGAGGACTTGGCTGCAGGGCGAGGGTCGGGGCGCGCTGGGCGGCTCCCCTTCCCTCCCCCTCCACCTACCTTATTGGTTCCATTAGGGGGCCACACGGCCCCCCCCCCCGGGCGTAATCCCGGGAATGACGGCGCCCATGGCCTCCATGAGCCGGGGAACTAGGGCCACTATGAGGGCCTCCAGCTCCCCGCCGCTCAATCCCGCGACCGCAGGGGGCGCCTCCTCATTCGAGGGGAGGTGCGCCCCTCCCCCCCGCAGCCCCCTGCGATCGCCCACCAATAGCACGACGGGCTGCGGGGATTGCCCCCACACCCGTCGTGACTACTATCGTGGCCTTCTTTTTCTTCTTTTTTTTCTTTTTTCCTCCCTTTACAGGGAGGGGTTGAGTTTCCCCCTCGATGGGACCGGTGCGGGCCCGGAGAGGGGGGGCCTCCCCTTGAGGAAGAGTGCCCTCCTCAATGTCTCTTGCCACCTCCTCCCGGCACTGTCTCCCGATCCTTTCGTCTTCAGGTGTCGGGAGGAGTGGCAGGGCGGACCCGGCGCCCCCCGCCGTTGTCCCTTCCTCCTCGCTGGAGGCGGACAGTGGGCGCCGGGCCACCCTCTTCTTCTTCTTTTTGTATGTGGGCTGGGAGGGGAGCGGGAATTCCTCGCCCGCGTCTTCCACCCTCTTCCTCTTTCTATCGGCGGACGATTCCCGGGAAGTGTGGCCCGTCCGCCGGTCCACCTCCATTGTTGGAGGCTCTGGCTCTTCGACCTCCATCCTGGAGATCGTAGTTGGTAGGCTGGTGGGGCCGGATGCTCGGGCCCTCCCCAGTTCGTTGCCGAGGCGGTCGACCCCGAGCCGAAGCAGAGCGCCCTCGATCCGAAGGCGCTCCATCTCGGCCGAGGCCGCCTCCTGCTCCTTTCTGGCAGCCTCGCTCTGCTCAGAGCCACCGATTATCTCGGTCCTCTGAGCTAGAGCGAG
>NW_022639892.1:11572-29353 GCF_010583005.1 Odontomachus brunneus | reverse complement strand
ATATATAATGTGTATTGTATAATTCTTGATATATAATATGTTCACAAAGATATCTTAAGTATGGCTAGAGTAACGGAAGTGACGAAATAACTAAAATGAACTGTTTAACAAACTAAAGAATTATGCATTAAAATAAAACGCTCGTAAATGTTTAACAATGTTAAAGATAACCTAAAGTTGATTGCTTAAGAATTAGAGGGAACTAAGATTTAGAATTAGTGAATTAGAGAAATGAGATTTGGAGGTGAGGACTATTTTTGGACTTCCGATCCCGGCACCCGACTCTGACTGACTGCTGCGCCGGTTAAGGCCTTCACACACACTTTCCGTAACAGTAACCGTAAGACGTAACGTAAGAATTGACCAATCACGTTGAGAATCGTCGAAACATAAGGTCGCCATTTTTGTGAATACTCCATCGTAATTGGTCAATTCTTACGTTACGTCTTACGGTTACTGTTACGGAAAGTGTGTGTGAAGGCCTTTACTATTCTACTGTTACTGAGCTCTTGTAATCCCGCCTTTAGGAGGAGGTCTGAATGGTAGTGATGCCATCTGAGATGCCTTCTTTTTGGGAAAGGAAGGTTTCGTACCTGGAGTGTCTCAAGTAAAGGATTATTTGGACAAAAATTATTACTGCCTGGCAGCTTGGTCAGTCGGACGTGACAACCCTAATGGCATAATTTATTGTGGACTTGCACCTGCACGAGTCATATAAGAATAATACTTACAAATAGGTTAAAACAGTGTGACTTTTTACTTCAGGATAATATTTGAAAAATATAATATATATTTTAATGGTTATATAACTTTAATATATTTGGAATAAATAAAATTTTATTAGAAAATAACACCAGATGATTTTATAATTAATAATACAATTTTACAAAATTATTATCTCGTGTATTTGCACGGTATTGTTCTGCTTTACCCACTGCTTGCAGTCGTGAGACAGCATTAGGTAGCTTTGGGTTGTCATGAATCATATAATAGTAATCGATGGTGATATCTGTAACTTATTTCTGCTCTAGGGAAATGACTCAGAGAGATATTATTGGACCAATATGTACAAAGTGAGTAGAATTTTTTATAGTGACTTTAATTTTTATGGTTATACAACAATTGTCATTTGACATAAGAATCCTACGTCCATTAAAAATGAACAACGGAACCAATTGAAGCGTGATAACATATAAATAGCGAAAGCATACCGACGAAGTTTGTAAAGTTAAGATACGTATGCATCAGAAAGTTAAAGTGTAATATATTAGAAATTGTATGCAGTAAATAAAATGTAAATTTATTTTATGTATTTATTGCATATATTTTATGTATTTTTATATGAAACATATATTTTCTGCAGATTTATAATTTTAATATGAATAGAATATTTTATCTTTTCATAATTTATCCTGAAGTAATCTCAGACAAGCAGACTTCCAAGGAACGTTCTAAAGTCACTATGTCTTAAAAACATGCTGAAAAAAATTCTAAAGATGTCCCTTGCAAATTGGTGTTATCTTGAGTATATTGTAATATTTGTCTTACTTACAAATTCACGTTAAATATTTCATTTTTCACGAGTTTAGTGAAGGTTTTCATCTTTCACGAGTTCACATTAGGGGAAAGATTCATGATCGCTACCCAGCTCGAGGGCTACTAGTCGGCTGTGCAACTAGTGTTTTCTGGTGACAATTAAAATTAATAAGCATTTCGGCTTGAGAAGTGATTGGCATTTGCGAAGTGGATAGTATCTTTTTTATTATTTAGATCTTAGTTTAATATTTAGATCTTATTATTTATCATTAAAAAATACCAAGGTATCCTAACCCTAAATCCTAATCCTACCCGATATAGATATACATTGGCTCATATAGTTTATACTAACCCTAAATAGTAAAATGCTCAGACAGCACAAAATCTCCTAAAGACATCCCATGAACGTCCTGAGACGAAGAAACATCCTCAGGACGTATTCTGGACGTTTCCTGGACATCTGTGCTGTTAGAGTGATGTCTTAATGACGTTAAATAATGCTTTAACAATGGGTGCTTTCCAATTGCAATATCTCTAGACACTTTCATGCACACGGCGACACAAGTTGCATTCCAATGTCGTAATCGTCGACACAACACTACACATCTATACTCAGCTCGAGGGCTACTAGTCGTGCTCGAGGGCTGTGCACACTAGTGTTTTCTAATGAAAATTAAAGTTAATAAGCGTAGCTTACTACTGGCTTGAAAAGAGATTGGCATTTGCGACGTGAAGTGGATAATATCTTTTTTATTATTTAGATTTTATTATTTATTATTTAAAAATACCAAAATATAAGCATAGTTGAAAAATAATCCTAACCTTATCCGACATACATACACATTAGTACACACTTTGTTCTAATTGAATCGTGCACAACGTTACACTTTGTGCATCTCTGTGTACATATGTGTCAAGATGTGTTAAGCAATTGGAAAGCACCCAATGTCTTTAATGTCAATAAGACATCACTAAAATATCAGTTGACGTTATTTTGCTGCCATGTTGAATAAAATTTTTGCATGAAAAATTTCAATTTTCACAAATTCACGTTAAATCTTTCATTTTTCACGAATTTAGTGAAAGTTTTCATTTTTCACGAATTCATTACAAAATTTTTACTTTTCACGAGTTCACACTAGGGAAAAAGATTCATGATTACTATCCTGGAGTTCGTCTCACAAATAACAAAGGGTAATGCATCATACTTAAAGTGTGTTTTGTTCGCGAACTAACGAGCGACTTCACTCTAGGCGAACGAAAATCCGGGACCGCTCAGACAAGAGCGCGAAGGCGACAGACGGGAAGCTGGAGGTACGACAGAGTATCTTTTTAGCAACTAGGAACAGGATATTTGAGGCATGGAACGGGCGGAAAAGAGCGATTTGATTTGAATAGTTGGATAGAACGTTGAAAGTTTTTGAAAATACCATTTAATGACTCCTTGAGTTCTCTTACAACGGAATGTAAATAATAATCACTTTGGTCGATCGGATGACTCGGTAAACTGGCGCGAGAACAATAGAGCAATGACTTGAAGTTCAATCAGTGCAGGCGACGATTGTGAGTTGTCCGAGAGAACAAGGTCGACGTTGTCGATCCGTAGTCGTATAGACGCCGATTGGCTTAGATCCTTTCGCCTAACTTCAATAAGCCGCCAGCCGTCCTTTGAGCTCCGATCGCGTCAACGGACGAGACGCGAAAAACACATTTGTCAAGGTCAAGGCTATTGGAGACTGTTCCTAATATTTTCATTTCTTCAAATTTTACAGTGAAAACAAAAATAATAATTTAAAATCATGGGGTAACATGTGAAGTCCGATTGACTCTAAAGGATCATATGAAGGTCACAATGCTTTGTCGTGGCCATAAAGAAACACATGTGAAATCCCATTAATAAATTTCTTTAATAATCATAGCATAGGACTTAACAAGGTCCCATTTGACATTGCGTGGCTCCGCCAAGGTTAGGTCGAGGTCAACTTTGTTTTTTTAAATAGAAATATACATGTTTTATTATGGAATTTTATTCTACGTAAAGAAGCAAACAACTTTTGTTTAGAAATATTTTTTATTCGACCTTTATTTTCGAAGCTATTTACAGAAATATCTACAAAATTATTGGTTTCAATAATTTTTTACTCGAATTCTATTAACTTTACCAAAAAATAACAAGAGATAAAAATTATCTATTTTCTTCTCATAGAACTCTGAAATTTTTTTCAGAATTTTTGATAAATTTTTTAGTACTGCATTTCCTTTAACTTTCTTGAAATCTAAAAAGTTAATCAAAAATTCTGAAAAAATCTCAGAGCTCTATGAGAAGAAAATAGACAATTGTTATTTCTTGCTATTTTTCAGTAAAGTTAATAGAATTCGAGTAAAAAATTATTGAAACTAGTAATTTTGTAGATATTTCCGTAAATATCTTATAATAAATATCGGATTAAAATAAAGATCGGATAAAAAGTATTTTCAAACAAAAGTTGTTTACTTCTTTACGTAGAATAAAATTCTCTAATAAAAATGTATATTTCTATTTAAAAAAGCAAAGTTGACCTCGATCTGACCTTGGCGGGGCCACGCAAAGTCAAACCAATGGTACCTTCTTATGTCCTCCATCGATCCATATAACTTTTGTCTAAAACATTTTTGTCTGCCGGTTTTAGTTTTCGAAATATTGGGTTGTATCATTTAAAATGGGACACCCTGTATATATATCGTGCTTCCATGTTAAATCAAATATTTAACGTGTTATATACATAAATTTTGTATATTTATTTATTGTTTTATATTATCTATTTTCTAAATTTTCCTTCCAAAATTACACAGAACGCAGCGCGTGAAAGACGAGACTGATGAGAGATGATCTAGCTTTGCGATAAGATCGCCGCTAGCTCGCTTCATGTGTAAAGCCCATTCTACAATTGCGTAAGCGTAGTCGTGAACGTAAGAGTCAACCAATCCGAATGTTTTATTCACTGATTGCTTTACTCTGATTGGTTGTCGTAATCACTTACAACCACTTACAACCACGTTCACGCAATTGTAGAATGGGCTTAAGGTGCGATTTCACGTAGCGAATAAAAGCTGGCGTTTCACCCCATTCCATCATTGTTCAAAGCAGCGTTTAAAAGCTGTTCGCTATCACCTGTATCCTTTTCATGGAGCGAATAAAAGCTAGCGTTTTATCCCCACTTCATCATAATTCAAAGCAGCGTTATAACGCTGCTTTGAATTATGATGAAGTGGGGATAAAACGCTAGCTTTTATTCGCTCCATGAAAAGGATACAGGCTGTCTCTTATTACACATCTAGATGTGTAATAAGAGACAGCCTGTATCCTTTTCATGGAGCGAATAAAAGCTAGCGTTTTATCCCCACTTCATCATAATTCAAAGCAGCGTTATAACGCTGCTTTGAATTATGATGAAGTGGGGATAAAACGCTAGCTTTTATTCGCTCCATGAAAAGGATACAGGCTGTCTCTTATTACACATCTAGATGTGTAATAAGAGACAGCCTGTATCCTTTTCATGGAGCGAATAAAAGCTAGCGTTTTATCCCCACTTCATCATAATTCAAAGCAGCGTTATAACGCTGCTTTGAATTATGATGAAGTGGGGATAAAACGCTAGCTTTTATTCGCTCCATGAAAAGGATACAGGCTGTCTCTTATTACACATCTAGATGTGTAATAAGAGACAGCCTGTATCCTTTTCATGGAGCGAATAAAAGCTAGCGTTTTATCCCCACTTCATCATAATTCAAAGCAGCGTTATAACGCTGTTCGCTGTCGCCCATATCCTATTCACCACGTTTAATCTCCTGTATAAACTGCAATAAGTATAAAAATGGAGTGTTATAATCGAGATATGGAGTATAAAAAATATTATACATGTACAGTGGCGATTATAGGTAAAGTTCGAAGACGACATATAGCTGCTGCAGTTGCAGCGATGTATTTAAAAAGAATAAAAAGTATTAAAAAAGAAAAAAATACATAAGACGAAAAAGTTAATCAATTTAATATAAATAAATAAGATACAAAGAGTAGCCTATAGGTTATAACCTATATAAATATGCTGACCATATATAATATATACTACTTCGTTTGTATTATCGGGCGCTGTCAATTTATCAGTCCCTTCAGCCATAATTTCTTGTTTTTATTATAATTTGCCGTTTTCCCAATGAAAAATTTTTTATACATAATTATATACAATTATATATAGTTATACATAATTATATATTATTATATATCAAATTTGTCCATTTATGTTCATACATTCTACTTATATATATAATCATGTATAATTATATATATAAATTCATATATAATTTTATATAATTACGCATAGATTTATATATAATTATACATATTGTTATACATAATTGTGTATGATATTAGGTGTACAAATTTGCTTCCGCTGTTTTTTCCGAAATTCGAGGCTTTATTGTAAAAAACTGGTTATACATTTATGATTTAAAATATTGTCCATCGCTGGCCACTACTTTCTCCCATCTTTCGGGCAGCGTACGATTCCCGCGTCGAAAAAACTTATCTTTTGAGACGATCCACGAATCGATCCAATTTTTTACTTCTTCATAAGACCGAAAGTGCTGGTCAGCCACACTGTGTGCCATTGATCGAAACAAGTCAGAAATAGTTAGAGGGAGCAATGTCTGGAAAATACGGCGGATGGGGGACTTCCCATTTCAACGTTTCCAAGTATGTTTTGACCACTTTCGCAACATGGGGTCGAGTATTGTCATGCTGCAAAATCACTTTGGGTGCTTTCCAGTTGCGTACACTGTGCTACACAAAACCAGTTTATTGGTTGCATATTATCTTACAAGATGTTTTAGATAATATGTGACCAATAAACTAGTTTTGTGTACTTGTGTCAAGATGTTTTAAGCAATTGGAAAGCGTGTCTTTCAATCGTGTCTCTCGTTGTATTGCCGCCGTTTGTCTTTCAATGCTCGGCTCAAACGCATCAACTGCGTTCGATACCGATCGCCTGTGATTGTTTCAGTCGGTTTTAACAGCTCATAATACACTACGCCGAGCTGGTCTCACCAAATACAGAGCATGACCTTGGAGCCGTGAATATTCGGTTTGGCTGTCGACGTGGAAGCATGGCCAGGAACTCCCCATGATTTTCTGCGCTTGGGGTTATCGTAATAAATCCATTTTTCGTCCTCAGTCACAATGCGATGCAGAAATCCCTTCCGTCGTTGCCTTTCAAGCAGCTGTTCACAAGCAAACAAACGCCATTCAACATTTCTCGGCTTCAATTCGTACGGCACCCAATTTCCTTGCTTCTGAATTATTCCCATGGCTTTGAGGCGTTTTGAAATGGCTTGTTGAGTCACTCCCAATAATCGTGCCAATTCTTCTTGATTTTGACACGAGTCTTGATCAAATAATGCCTCCAATTCTGCATCTTCGAAAACCTTCTCTCTTCCACCGCTATGCCGGTCTTCAACGTCAAAATCACCGTTCTTGATGCGTTGAAACTACTCACGACACGTTTTTTCACTAATAGCGGCCTCACCATAAGTATTTGAGAGCATTCGATGAGCCTCAGCCGCAGATTTCTTCATATTGAAGCAGGAAATTAAAACCTCCTGCAAATGACGAGAATTTGGCTCGTAAACTGACATTTTCAATTGAGAATAACTTTATGATACAGATACAAATCGACTAATGTTTCTATTGGGTTATGTTGACAGATACCCAAGTTTATTGTATGACGTCTATGATCTATTTATTTCGACCACCACTTACCGTTAAAGCTATCTATAGGAAAACGATGGAAGCAAAGTTGTACACCTAATATATAATGTTATATGATTATACGTAATTATGTATAGACAAATTTCATACATAATTATGCATGAAAAAATTTTCATTGGGTTTAGGTGACCTATTTTATTCACTTAATTAATTACAATCACTTGATCCAGTTAAATCGCTAGAAGTTGAACTATGTCGAACTTTAAGCGTTTATCTGCTTCATTCATCTTTTTAGTGATAATTAATGAAGTGGTGGTAAACGCCAGCTTTTATTCGCTAAAAGTTGGATTGTGTCGAAATCAGAGCAGTGCCGCTCTCATGTTTCTCTCTGGTTTAACATGTACGAACACAAAGATAGAGGTTGCATTCTGAAATTCATTGCAAGAAGAGGTTGCAATAATGAAATTCTATAAAAGCTGCGTTTGGCATTGTAAATCGAAGACGTCGGATTGCTCTTTTATCTTGAAAATACACAGAAGTGAGAGAGATACGAAATCTTGTAACTTTTTCATTTCTATGTATCTTCGAGATGAAAGAGCAATCCGACATTTCCGATTCCAGTGCCGAACGCAGCTAAGGGTGCCGTCCCATTGAGCACGGATCGGAACGCCGGATCGGATTTCTTACTATAATGAGCGTTCCGTTCTCTAGTTCCGTTCCGTAAAAGTTGCCTCTACCAGTCCCATGTAGCAAAACGGAACGGATTTCTAGTTATAAAATATATTTCACTCTTCAATTAAATATTTTAGAATATTCATGACAATGTTATCGGCAAGATAATTGCATAAATTATATATATAATTAATTCTGTCGCGTCAAAATAACGAAATATTGACGAATTAATCATATTTATTTGCGACCGACGCGCCATTCCGTTCCGTTTTTGCTATATGGGACTGGTAGAGGAAACTTTTACGGAACGGAACTAGAGAACGGAACGCTCATTATAGTAAGAAATCCGATCCGGCGTTCCGATCCGTGCTCAATGGGACGGCACCCTAATATATGTAACATGAACTATAGATTTTCAATACTGGCAGTACATTTCGGAACGCAACCAGAATGACGCTCGCGAGCGTTGCAAGCATGTAACGGAATGCGCCCCGAGTACAGGCCTGGAACCATAGAGAGAGAGAGAGAGAGAGAGAGAGTGTAACTTCTCTAACCTCACTTGTCATGTACGACAAGCTGTAAACGATTAATTTTAAAAACAAACATGCCGCACATTTCTCGATTTCCTTTGCATCCTTCATCTGGTACGGGTATCGCTGCGCGGTTTAAAACGTCGATACGTTTTGTTCGTTATGGCTGCGCTAATAGACCGTTTTATCACCTCATCGTGATGCATGTAAGTTAAATCAATCTCCTTTCAAGAATTCGAAGTTATGGATTCATTTCTCTCTTTAGTTGTATTTCTTCTAGTTACAATTTTTCTAGTTTATATAACCAAACAAAAACGTATATATACATTCACGTTTTGGGGAATGAAGAGATACACAATACAAATGTAATTATGCAAAATTCACACACCTGTTGGCTAGGATCGATTAATCAATTGATTTTTTTCTCATCGTTCAGTTAAAGGAACATCAAAGGCGACCACCGATAGAACAACTTGGCAGCTATGACCCTATTCCAAATAAATACAACGAGAAATTGGTGTCGTTTAATTTCGAAAGAATACAGCATTGGTTAGCCAAAGGATCACATGTATCCACACCTGTTGCAGAATTATTAGGACTTGCTGGGTTTTTTCCTGTTCATCCAAGAACATACATGACAGCATGGAGAAATCGCAAGGCTGCCAAAGAAAATGCTACCCAAGAAAATACAGTTGATAAAACTGAATCGTCTGCAAATTAAGATGTATTCTATATATTTCTTTAGTTAGACCTGAATTTTACATGTATACTTTACTGTTTCTTAATAAAATCATCATTAGTAATTTGGAAAATATGTATCATAGTCAAGATTTATCTGATAAATTGAATACAATTTGTGAATATAGAATTGAAAAGCTTATTTCCAAGTTGCTTAAATGCAAATTTGTAAAAAACAGAGATTGTGTGTTTACAAGTTTATTACAAAATTAAAAATTTATAAATTTAAGAAATTGTTTGGAAATAAGTTCTTCCTGTTTAATAATTCTAATACATTCTTCTTTAACTTTTCCAAAACTGGCTTCTCCAAGCTTTTACATATCTGTCTTTTGAACTTATCAACAAAAATGTTCTAATTAAATATTTATATTTAAAAAGTACTCCCTTTTTGTATAATATATATAACAATGTAGTCATTGTAATTCTATCTACAATTTTTCAACACTTAAGTATTTTCATCTTTAAATATTCAAACAGAATATATCTCTTTTTTTCTCTACTATTATACTGAATATCAAGTGATACATGTCACATTTTAATCAATGCAATGAAATATTTGTTAAAGAAAATGAGGCCTAGATTTTGTTTATATTCAAAATTGTATGACTTTGAGGACATACACATTTTTAGTAAAAAAAATTTTACCTTTAACTATTCCATTAAGATTCCTAGATACTCGCTGCAGAACTCTGGATTGATGACATAAGAAAAAACCCATCCAAAATGCTTGCGTGTCGTTTTCAAATAAAAAGATACTTTTGTGAATACTTCTGATATATTATTCTGATTATTTATAAAATGCCCAGAAAACTATTCGTTTCCTTTAACAGGTCAATAAATAACCATGAAATTAATATGACATGCAACTTACCTCTTTAACTTACTTTTTCTTGTGCCTTGGTAAAAAAAAGTTTACAGAGAACGATAGAATAAAATTCTATCGTTTTGAATATGGATTTTGGTTCGTGAATTCACAAATGTGAATAGTATTCTATCGTCAGTTTCCTATATAATACAAATAGAACCAGATTCTTATAGAATCAAGTAAAATACGATAGGATTTATATCTAATGCTCGCGAATGCTGACGCTTGCGAACGATAGAGCTTATAGAAAACAATACAAATTGATAGAAATTCTATTATTCTCAATCGTTCTCTATCAACTTTTTTTACTAGGGCAGTTACTTTGAATTTTTTAAATAAAATTTTGTTTTTAAGAAATTAATTCCTTAAGAAATTAATTCCTATTTCGTGTATAAAAGTACTAAAGTAAGATTATTATATAAAATATTAATAATTTCTAAGATATTTTACTTTCTGCTCTAATACTTTTCTGTAAAGATATGGGCCCCTATTCTTGAAATAGTTGCGTATACGTAAGTTTTACTGCGCAGGTTTAATCATACCATAAAATAGCTGCGCAGTAAAACTTCCCAGTAAGCAAATTGAGCGCAGACTGCGCGCAGATTGGCAACAAATTTGATAAAAAATCCACAGCAAAACCATAGCCATCTGTGTCTACATTAGGCTACGGTTTTGGCGACAGATCTTGCTGTCGGGCAATTGGTGCCAAATTTGCAGCAAAAACCGCACAAAGCCTGCAGCGCAGCAAGGTCTGCACGGTTTCTGCCACCAATCTGCCGTCAAATCGCTACAAGCTCTGCGCGGTTTTTGCTGCAAATCTGCAGCAATTTTCCGACAACAAGCTCTGCCGCATATCTGGCGGCAATTTGGCAGCAAGATTTGATATAACAGATCCTGCATCAAATTTGTTATCTATTTGCCATCAAAAGTTGATAGCAAGCTCTGCTCGAAATCTGTTCGCGCAGGTTTGGCTATCTGGGTTACGTATACGCAACTATTTCAAGAATAAGGGCCATGGAATATTTTAAAGTATTCACTTTTTTTGATGATCTCATCTAAATACTTTTATTTGTAAAATAATTAGATAAATCGATTAAGGACATTAATTTTTGTACACTGGTGCGTCGATTTATTTGCAAAATGCAATACAAATTTTTTTTATGTACTTCTTACAACAATTAATTTTATCCGTCATTCTGTATACAAAAGTAATAAGATGAGGTCGCTGAAAAGTAAATACTTTATGAAATATTTAATATCTTGTACTGGAAAGTATCAAGATAAAATCTAAAATATTTTTGAAAATATTTTCTTTTTGATAATCTTATTTCAGTATCTTTATATGAAGAATGTTTCTGTAAAATTTATTTGTTAAAAAAAGAAACATCAGTAACCTTGCAATGATCTTAATGGAGCAATTTAAGGTCTATAAGTTCAGTTTTCTTTTTTTAAATGTGTTCTCGCAATCATATAACCTCGAACAAACGAGATCTTGATATTTCATTAATTAAAATACTGATACAGGCTTTATTATAGCCTAAGCGCATATATTTACTATATTTACGTGTGTTGCTTAAAAAGAGAAATATACACTATATATGCTTAAAAAGATACCTAATTTTTTCTAACACTTCTACGTTTATATTTATTGTATTTCGTAATTATTTTAGCAATAATAAAATATAAATTTCACAAAATTATGTAAAATGTACGCCAATTATACAGCGCATCAGTACGCTATGCCAATTCTTAAAATTTTACTTACATTGTCATTATTAAATCGCAATTGTTTGATGCGTTAATAATTATTGAAATAGATATATAGAGAATAGAAAGAATATAATTATATATAAAATATAATAAATTGTGATAAGAAAAAAAAAATTTCCCCAGGTGAGGCTCGAACTCACAACCCCGGCATGGCTCACAGATCACTGTCTTATAAGTACCGTGCGCTAACCGATTGCGCCACTGGGGACTTGTGAGTCCACCTTTCTTAATACAGTAGATGTTATTGTACATTCTACGTACGTATGAATATGTATATATGATGTATGTACACATATATTATATATATATATATATATATATATATATATATATATATATATATATATATATATATATACAACTTAAAAATAAATGTTGCAAAATATTTAAATCTTTGCACTTGACATTGCTTATAATGAGATATTACATACTGGAAGGTTATGTTACATTAATTTCAAATTAAATTTAATAAAAAGTTAATGTAAAATATTTTTAATAAGTTAATGTAATATATTTTTATAATATAAATATGACGTGTTAATAATTTTTTGTTACTATATGATTGATTGATGAGATTTAACTACTTATATACATACAATATTTCGGCTTACTTGACAAAGACTAAGAAAAATACAAGCAATCAATATTCTTTATATTTTATTAATATATGATTTACTTGTTTAGCATTGTTATATCAGGTTATATGTTCCATCAGGTACACTCTATGCTCTAGCATGGTAAGTTTCAATGGCAGTACATAATTTATCCCACAAATCCACAAGACCATCTTTTGTCAAACCAATCTTGCAAAATTCTTTCAATAAGAGACGATTCTCTTCAGAAAATTGAACTCCTAGCAAAATTAAAGATATATTTTATTGGCATAATTTCTTTCTTTATATGTATAACATTGATATTTTTTATTACCTATATGTGTGGACTTCACTGTAAAGAAATGTTCTATATGCCACGTAAGCTCCAAAAATTTCATTGACCAGTGAAATATTAGATAGTTCTTCCTTGTATCTGCAGGTGGGTGTACATACACTAGTACACCTCCATTTTCCTCAGTATTTTGCTCGATTTTTGTATATCTTTCTGATTCTAAACTATATAGAATGTTAGATCTAAAGATGCTATAATCATTGTAATCAGATAATGCTGAAAAAAATATAGCATGTTACATGATGTATCAGGATTGTGGTACTAATATAATTGTGACTGTTTACCAGACATCAGCAATGAAAAGTTATTGGTCCTTGTGATCTTTTTAAACCAAGGAGATATTTCTAGTATATAACAATCATCAACATTTATAAAGTAACACACGATGTTCTTTATTTTAAAATCATCTGAACCCTGGTATAGAAAAGAAATAGTACACATAGAGTCAATCAAAAAATACAGTAATTATATGCTTATCTACCTTGATAAATACTTTCAATTCGAGATTGAAGGAAACTGCCTTAGTTTCCACTTTAGCTGTATAAAGATAAATGTTGTCGTGTAACCATTTCTTATTAACACTTTTAAATACAATACCAGTCACTTGGCCCGAAATCTCACATAGTTTAGCTTCATACGTTGCAGACAATGATTCCGATAGTTTTTCATTTTCATCGTCGGAAGATAAGCTGCTATAATAACACGAAACAGTAAATAAAACTGCAAATCGAAACATTTATCGAGATAGAACGTATAACAAATTACATATCGAGATTAATCGATGATTGATTGCCTTTTTCTTCTTGATTCTTCAGTTTATCTCGTAACTTAAGCGCCTGTTGTAAAAGTCGTTCTTTCAATTCGCGTAATTGTTCAATATCTTCATTTTCCATTTTACTTGTATTATTTCTCATTGACTGTTTATAGTCAGAGAGGGCAATAGATTATTTTTATTTATCTTTGGTAATTATTTAGTTTACACATATCATTTCCAATATTGATGAAAATATCCAATCGACGCGTTTTTGCACGTAAAATAAGAATCTGGCAGAAATAAATGCTCTGTCCCGCGAAGTGAGAAATTAATTGACAAAGTTAATCAGTACGAAGGTTAGGAAAACTGTCATACCGACGATATACAGCACCTCGGTTCGGTAGCTTCTGCTATCCCGGCGACATGGGAGAGGTGATATTATTTAAGGTAAAAGTTTTAAAACTTGTTTAATATATACTATCATTCTTTTTAAAACAAACTAGGACGCTCATAAGCGTCAGTTCGGTGACTTCTGCTATCTTGGCTATCTTGCCTCTTGGAAGATGATATTATTTCTAAAAAATAAAGTTTTTTAAAATTTTTTAAAAAACTTGTTTTTAAATAATATTACTTCCCATGCTACCAGGATAGTATAAGCCACCGAACTGAGACTTACAAGCGTCCCAATTTGTTTAAAAAAAAAATGATAGTTTTAAACAAATTTTTAAAACTTTTTTTTAAATATCACCTCCCATTTCTGTCTCCGGATTGATATACATTCCTGTGTGTGTCATGCAGGACCTTTCACCATTTTCAGATGTTGGTATGTAAAGGGTTGTACACAACCAAAGATGTATGACAAAAAGGGAGCGTTCCGATTGACCACGATACGATTGGACACAAATAACCAATGCAAAGAATTATCTAGTGAATTACCAGGTCGAATCAATCATTATAATCTGTGTCCAATCGTAGCATGGTCAATCGGGTCCCACCTACTTCTATCACTGACTAATGGCTTCTGCACATAGGACGCCATAATGCTTGTCGCGCGGCGGAAGTTCGCGCGACAGCCAATCAATATGTTGTTTTTCCGTAAGAGCTAGAAGATTATTACGGAAAGCAGCATATTGATTGACTGTCGTGCGAACTTTCGCCGCGCGGCAAGCATTACCGCGTCCAGTGTGCAAGAGCCATAAGTTTATAACCAGCAGCTTAAAACCGGTTTAGTAACAACTGTATTTAATAAACTCTCGCATTCTTGGTATAGGGTGCTTTCCAATTGCTTAACACATCTTGACACATACGTACACAAAACTAGTTTATTGGTCACATATCATCTAAAATATCTTGTAAGATAATATACAACCAATAAACTGGTTTTTGGTGCGTTCCGTTTCCAAGCATAATGCGCATGAAGCGCAGCGTTAGAATGACAAAGATACGAAAGTAAGATAAAATAAGAAGGAGAGCATTCGGGTGAGGTTCTCGAACCTAGGTTAGGTTAGTTCTCGAACGCATGAACTGCCTCAGCTCCGAGGTAGTGCAGTCCATACGATCTCATGCGTTCGAGAACTAACCTAACCTAAGTTCGACAACCTCACTCGAGTACTCTGCCTCTCTTTTTATCTCACTCTCATATCTCTGTCACTCTAACGCTGCGTTTCATGCGCATCATGCGTGGAAACGGAACGCACCCTTGTGTAACACAGTGTATGCAACTGGAAAGCACCCATATTCTTTTAGATGTAGATATATACTCCAATCGAATTTAACAGTACACTATCTACGGTAGTTACTAAATCGGTTTTAAGCTGCCGTGTAAACAAAGTCATAGGTCGATATTCATCAGTCAGAACTTATATTTAAGAGCGTCTTAAGTTTATCTTTAGATGATGAACGAATTATTTTATTGACTACGGATATCTGAAGATGAACTTAAGATAGTCTTAAAAATAAGACCCGACTATGAATAGGAGCGGTGCACTTGGACACGGTGCATTTGGACACAGCCAATCACAGCACCGTGTATTTAGAGACATTTGTAGGGTCCCTTGGAAGAGCGATTTGTGATTGGACTGTGTCCAATTGCCCCGTGTCCAACTGATATACATCCACTATGAATACCGGCCACAGTCCACATTAATAGATTATAGACCGGTATTCATAGTCGAATCTTATTTCAAGACTGTCTTAAGGGTCTGCAGGAGTTGTAGGCAAATCCTAAGTTGCGTTTGGAGACCTCGTGTGGCGAGAGCGCGAACCATTGGGTGCTTTCCAGAGACGTTTTTTCGTTTCGCGACCACGGTAGCGTTTGGTCAGGAGTGTTTCAGGCTTTGACGTCACAAATAGTGACCACTAATGAAAATGACATTTTACTGCCACTATAGAAACCTAACCTAATTTAGTTTATGAAAACACCAAACATGCTAGCGTTATTTGGACGAATATGAATCAGAAGACAAATGTAGCCTTAGCCTTAGCAATACAACTATTTGAGGAGGAGACCTTTGATGATGACTTACTCATCATTGCATGTAGTAAGTTAGGAGCAGTGTGTAATGTTTCTTTGCTGTTTCGAAAAGAGGATAGGCAGCGGCATTTCAGATTAGGTCAATTGTGCGGTGAAGAATGGATCCAGTATTATTTAGACTTCGATTTTCACCGACTGTTTCGGTAAGAATAAAAAAAATTCTATGCGGTACTCTTTACGCTATGCTTTTTGTAATATCCATGTCTGCGATGTAATTTTCTCCTTATTTTTAACAGGATGCGCAAGGATACTTTTATAGAACTTGTCAATGTTATTGCTCCAATATATATGCCTAAAATGCAACGTGGTGATGCCCGTTATTACAGTTGATAAAGCAACATTTATAGCTCTGTGGTATCTGGCTGGTCAGTCAGCAATGGAGAATGGAGCTGACAGGTTTGGTGTAGCCCCTTCTACAATATATTATGAAGTTCATCGTATCGTTGATATTCTTTGTGCATTAAGTCATAAATTTATAGTATGACCTGAAGAGAATGAATGTGCAGTAATAAGACAACAATTCTATGACAGAGCAAGGTATCTAGGTATGCATGTATTTTGTATTGTGCGTGTTTTATACACCAATCCTCTGTTTATTTGCCTTTTCACTGCTATTAATTATACGGAGTGCCCACACTTTTCAGGGGTGATTGGTGCCATCGACGGTTGTCACGTTACTGTACTTGCTCCTGCTAATGATCAGGATTCGTACGCGGACAGGAAGATGAATCATTCTATAATCTTGCAAGGTATTATGATTTTTTCTAATGTCCTGAGATTTTTATCTGCAAATAATGAAATTAAAGCCATATTCAAAGTGTGCTTTCCAGTTGCGTACACTGTATTACACAAAACCAGTTTATTGGTTGCATATTATCTTACAAGATATTTTAGATAATATGTAACCAATAAACTGGTTTTGTGTACGTGTGTGTCAAGATGTGTTAAGCAATTGGAAAGCACCCAATAAATATTTTTTGTGCAGGTATCTGTACGGCTAAGAAAATATTTACCAACGTTTCCATTGGTACACTAGGATCTTATAACGACTGTCGTGCTTTGAGATATTCAACTTTCTACAAAAAAGTTACACAGCAAGGGTCTGAGAGCTTATTCTACAATCCCAACAATTATCTTATTGGTGATAAGGCTTACCCTAACAGAACATGGCTTATGGCACCTTATAAGTATGTGCACTGTCAAATATACTTCATATAATATTTTGCAGGAAATGTACCTTTTAATTCATATATTTATTTTGTTATTTTCAGGGACTATGGTAATCTCACTCTGACACAAAGGCGCCATAACTTTGTCCATAGTTCAACAAGAATTGTCATAGAACACGCATTTGGACTTCTGAAGGGACGGTGGCGATGCCTGCTGGGGTTGAGGCTCAAACATATTGGCAGGGCTACAAACTTTGTTTTAGCATGTTGTGTGCTCCATAATTTCTGTTTCCTACATAATAATTCTGTCATTCAAGACATGGTGCATGATGATAGAAGGATACAACAGCAAGACGTAAGGGAATATAATGATGCAGTAAATGCAGACATTGCTAAACAGAAAAGGGATCGCATTGCTAGCTTATTATGATATTTATATTATGATTTTATAACTTGAAATTCATTCTTTTCACAGAGGATTAAGAAATAAATTTATTTTAAAAAATTAAATGGAACTTATTTATTA
>NW_022639892.1:8782-9115 GCF_010583005.1 Odontomachus brunneus | reverse complement strand
GCGAATGTTCTCAGATTTCACTCAGGGATACGGAAATGATACGTACGCTTTTCTATCGCGTGCGTACATTTTCAGGTTTGACTGAAATGATACGTACGCATTTGAGTAGGTATTATAGGCCGGTTCTAACTCAGGTCCTCCGAGGGGGGTGAGGGGCGGGGGGTACCGCGGGCGAGGGGGGTATGACGTCACGGGGGGGCGTCACCGCGGGGGAGGGGGGTTATCAGCAGTCGGTAATTGGGGGAGGGCATGTTACCGGCGGTCGGTAATTTTTACCGATATTATATAACATTTAATTACATAATTTTTACCAACATATAATTTTTACCAACA
>NW_022639892.1:8375-8575 GCF_010583005.1 Odontomachus brunneus | reverse complement strand
CGCGGCGGTTTTGTTCGCGGCGTTTTCCGCGGCGGATTTTGCGGCGGTTTTTTGCGGCGGATTTTGCGGCGGTTTTTTGCGGCGGTTTTCGCGGCCGGTTTTTTGCGCCGCCCGCGTCGCCCGCGCCGCCCGCGCTGTCCGCGCCGCCCCACGCCGCCAGCGCATTTTTTCGCAGCGTGATTTTTTAGTCACAGCTGCAA
>NW_022639892.1:8023-8365 GCF_010583005.1 Odontomachus brunneus | reverse complement strand
AACACAAACACATATATATCACATTTCAATAGTAATTAAACAGATAGCCTCTGGACAACAAATATTATGAAATAATAATTATAATAATACTGCAAACTACTAGTACAAACTAAAGACTCGTTTCGTAGTATTACAAACTAATTTGTCACTAACAATCTTGAGAGGTGCCACATACACTAACATATAATTAAACAAAAATCAACAATAATTATATACATAATATGTGTAATATTATGTGATATTTGATAAAATTGGCACATATATTTCTAAAACTAAAATAAAAATCATTGTCAAGGCTACTGCTTCATAAGCAACGACACTAACTAGAATAACAAAAAGTAA
>NW_022639892.1:7073-8013 GCF_010583005.1 Odontomachus brunneus | reverse complement strand
TTTCATAAGCAACGACACTAACTACAAAAAGTAAATATTTCTTTGGCAGCATTCAACATAATAGAATCATTGCTTTATCATTAATACATTTTTTTAATAATTGATCTTTGGATGGTTAAAAATGAATCACACATTAGGGAGAATATATATGATACAAGATTTACATTGCGTCCTATTTCTGATGTACGATGTCCGATATTCAATAAAAATGTATGTTTTATATAAAACAATCTTTCTTATTGGATATCGAATATGAGAAATTGGATGTGTATCTTGTATAAATATAGAATTCTATAATGGTAATGACTTCTAGATCCATTGTCTTCAAGTGTTTAATATATTAATATATTAAACACTTTAAGACAATAGATCTAGAAGTCATTTCCATTACTTATCAAGCAGTTTAGAAAGGATTTCTAACATTTGTCTTTTTGATTCTTTTTCTTGTTCCATTTTTTGAGCAAGAAACTTCATAACATTTTCATTCTGTACTTTTCTTTCTCCTGCATCCTGTTTTAAAAAATTTAATATGGCACTGCTCTCAACTTTTTGTTTCTTGGCCTTAGTTGTTCTTTGCACTTTCAGAAAAGGGTTCACATTTTCCTTGTTGAAGGCTAATTTTGCTTCGTTATCAGACAGAGGCCCTTCAGAATCCCTAACGCTGCTTTGGCAGGATTTTTGAGGATATGTACTGTCATTATTTCCTGAAGAACTACTTGCTTTTGATGATGGTGAGGCCTGATCAGACAAGTTTGACATTGTGTCCATACAATTAACTGGGATCGCCTTAGCAGAATCCTTAATGACATCTCTCACTTCATCGTAAAATGCAGGCTTCTTCAGCTTCCCTGATCCAGTGCTCTTGGGCCCTCCATTCTGAATGAATGTTATAGTTCTTCCTTGCATGTTCCTCCACTTTTGAGAGCAAACTGTACCAGGA
>NW_022639892.1:4423-7063 GCF_010583005.1 Odontomachus brunneus | reverse complement strand
TGAATGAATGTTATAGTTCTTCCTTGCATGTTCCTCCACTTTTGAGAACAAACTGTACCAGGATCTCGATTACCAAAATTATAGCCCAGAGTCATCATTTCTTTTGCAATTTGTCTCCAAACATTCTTCTTTATGCTGGTTTTATCTTTCAATAAGGACTTAAAATGATCATTTCCCACCAATGTAATAAGATCATTAGCTGCCTCTGTATCACGGTTTACCTGAGGTTTACCTGAGTTTTTCACTCATGTGCAGTGACATTATCGACTTGATCGGCAAGGCACACTTGTGGTTTGATAAGTTGATCAGAAGATTCCTCTATAAAGCGCATATGCGGCAGAAATTGGCGTATTTTTCTATTGTCTGGGACGACAAAAACAGAATTGCCTGAAATATATATAGTTCATTAGATTATAATCTTAAAATATTAAACTATTAGTTAAATGGTGTTTTAATAATTACTTAGTTTATCAAACACTAAAAGCCCCAGGTTTTCTGGATCTTCTGAAATCTCGATATTGCCAGCATCGTCCAGACACAGCATATGCTGATCAAGGTTCAGGGTTATGTTTTCCATCACTGCATTTGCCAAACCAGACAAACTTTAAAGTGAGATTCTCCTTCCTCAACCACGCAAACCTCTTGGGTTTGGTTGAATGTTTGAGTCCTACCAAACTAACGTGTTAGCATCGGTGACGTCACAACCACTAACAAAAATGACTGCGGTCGCTTCTGGTTGATCGTGGTTGGATAACGAAAATACGCCTCAGTTACAATATCGCTAGACACTTTTATGCACACAGCGACACAAGTTCCATTCCAATTGTCGTAATCGTCGAAACAACACATCCGTACTCAGGGTAGCGATCATGAATCTTTCATGTGAACTTCATTTTCATTTTTTACTTTTTACTGTAAGTTATTTCACATAAAAAGTGAATAATGAAAATGTGGAAAGCAATATTTATGTAATATAGATTATTAAAATTAAAATGTAATTACAGTGGGTGGGACCCGATTGACCACGATACGATTGGACACAGATTGTAATGATTGGTTCGACCTAGTAATTCACTAGATAATTCTTTTCATCGGTTGATTGTGTCCAATCTACCGTGGTCAATCGGGACTCTCCCAATTACAGTATACACTATATATAACACATTAATAAGCATTATACAACTTAAATTTATAGTTATAATATAATATAATAATATAATATGAGTAAATTTAATAAATGAGACGAACGTTAATCGTGAAAGGTGAATTCTCAAAACGTGAAATATTTCACGTGAATATTCATTTTGATCGTATATGTTCTTCTTTACATGTAAATTGTGTGAGTTCCCATGAAAATTTTTAAGCATCAAGCGATGTGGCTTAAATGTGAAAAATAATGTAATACTATACTCGCATATTATATACAAAGTGAGTAGAATTTCTTATAGTGACTTTAATTTAAAAAAGAAAACTGTAATACTTACAACACTTATAATACTTTATAGTACTTAGAAAATGGTAAAACTTAAAACATATATATTAAATTATTTCTCTTGTCAAAATAAAAATAGCGTAACGATTATGACCCGCACAGAACAAAACTTCCATCGGATGTCCATTAGACTTCCACCATGAAGATTCAGAACTTCTAATACCCTTATAGAAATATCATACTAAAAATCATTGATAATTACTTATTATCCAGTATTTTTAATACTGAAAATAAGTAATTATCAATGATTCTTAGTATGATATTTCTATAAGGGTAGACGTCCATAGAAAATCCATAAAGCCTCCACTCAACATTCAAATGTCCGCATCTTGAACCTCCATTGAACTTCCAGTGGACATTCTAATAATATTACTTAATATCACAGTAATATTGCAATATCTCAGTAATATTACATAATTTCACTCAGTGAAAAATGAAGTATTATTTTGTCTAAATAACAAAAAAAAAACTGCCATTTTATATTTTGTGTCGTTTCATTTATTCGTGAGATTCACGTGGATTCGATCCCGTGTTAGACGACTTATCCACGTGTTATCGACGTGTTATCCATCTTTAGATGACTATGCTCTTCAATAGGCCTGTTCTTTGTAGCTGCACTACTGAACTAGTGCAATAAGTTAGAGTGAGAAAACGTATATTTGTTTCACTTCAATATATTGCACCAGTTCAGCAGTGCAACTACAAAGAACAGGCCTAATACTTAACCTCAACGATCGTCGGGAACTAGTGATATCCCTTATAGAAATATACTAAGAAATACTAAAATATTATTAGTGATTAAATATTACCAGTAATTCAGTAATTTTTTGGCCAGTACTTAATTTCTAGTGAATACTGATAATAAAATCACTGTTAAATATTGATAGTAATCAAATACTGAGAATTATTATGCGAAGGTGAAAAATGAGAAAATCATAATGTTTACAAAAATATACTTATATTCCTAATTTTCTCATGTCTCATAAACTACTAGATATCGAAAGTTGTCAACACATTCCGAATTTTCATGAATCCTCCTGCGATAATTTCGATCCCAAGCGGTATACCCTTATAGAAATATCATACTAAGAATCATTGATAATTACTTATTATCCAGTATTTTTAATACTGAAAATAAGTAATTATCA
>NW_022639892.1:2941-4055 GCF_010583005.1 Odontomachus brunneus | reverse complement strand
AGAGAGGAAAAATTATGAAAATCTATATTCAAAATATTATTAAAATATAGAAATATCTAAATATCTAAATATTTTCCATAATATTCATTGTAAACAAAAAATTAATATATTGTAAATATTTCTATAAATATTGCACATGAAGAAAATAAATATAATTATTTATAATTATTAAATTAATAAAGAAATAAGAAAATCGAAATTTAAATTGGTAATGTACATTAGAAAAAAATTCTTTAAATGAAAGAAATATATTTTGTTACATATAATTTCTTAACTTAAAAAAATATTTGTTAAATTTTAGAAAATATATAATAAATATAAAGAAATATTTTTTTAAATTTGTAAAATAAGCTGCAAATTTATGAATTTATAAATAAAAAAGTAATTTCTTTGATTTAATATATCTATATATATATAAGAATAAACAAATGATTTCTTTACAAGGAGAAAATTAGTGTTTTTAAACGTAAAAACTGTTTAAATAAATATTTGCTTGTTTTAAAAGTAAATAAAACACAAGTAAATCATTTGATAAATCTGAATAAATTATTTTCTAATATTAAAAGTATTTTTTTATGTTTCAAATTAAAGTTTCTTTTATTATCAGAAAAAAATTTATTTAAATTTACAAAATAATTTATTTTACTTACTTTTAAAACATGTAAATATTTTTTAAATATACTTTCTACATACTTTTTAAAACATATATTTTAAAAGAATCTATTCTCTTCTTTTAAATAAATCATATTCTTTCGTATATGGATATACCATATGTACACAATATAAAGCTTCTCTCAATCAAAGTGACAGTGACGCAGTAGGTAAGGTGAACGACACAAGAATCAGCCCAAGTAACAGACTCACGTCAAAATGACGTAAAAAACTGGTCATAACTGGTCGAATGACGTCAGGTGACTAAATAACGACGTCTTCAAAACGTCTTTTTTGTGACATCTTAATGACTTTTCTGTATAACGTCTTAAAAACGTATTACCCTAACAGCACGCGACGTACTGCGTATCATCCCATTTTTGTACTCATTGTACTGTGATCATCTGTGACGTACTAAGTTGAACGCTAGAACGTCACTTATAGTATCATTCGGTTTTCTTTC
>NW_022639892.1:1771-2037 GCF_010583005.1 Odontomachus brunneus | reverse complement strand
GAGGATTGGTATGAGCGACGCATCGTCGAGCCCACATTAGCATCGTTGGAGGAATTCCAGGAACGCGATAGCGGGTGGGCATTATCGCGAATACTTAATCTTATGAACTTAATCAATGTGAACAAATACAATCCGTTGCACGCGGGATGTCACTTTGAGTTACTGCGTGTGATACAACTGAAGCGGGCTGTGATCAATGTCAAATCTCCGGACAATGCATGTTTCGCGTGAGCAATAGTTGCGGCTCTGTATCCAGCCGAAAGATA
>NW_022639892.1:96-1571 GCF_010583005.1 Odontomachus brunneus | reverse complement strand
TGTAACGATGCACACCTACATCGTCACTACTCCGGCCCGACCGACCATCAGTCGGGCCGT
This sequence comes from Odontomachus brunneus, assembly GCF_010583005.1. NCBI lineage: Eukaryota > Metazoa > Arthropoda > Insecta > Hymenoptera > Formicidae > Odontomachus > Odontomachus brunneus. Next base: position 1,511 of record NW_022639892.1, on the reverse strand, counting down.
GCACCGGCGCGTTGCGCCAACAATAAAACGCCGAAAGACCGACAAACAAAACACGATAACGAGTATAAACAAAGCGAGCGAAGATCACGCGAGAAATCAAGCACAGCGGAAACAATAGCGAGCGAGCGCCGCGAGCACGCGACGCACACGTGTACGGCGCGCGGAGACAAAGAAGCGTCAAGTATATAATCCGCGACGCCGAATTAATCAGGACCAGACCGATCCGGACCGTCAACCGAACTCGATGCTACACAGCGGAGAGCAAGGCCTACGACCGACTCGTATCTGCTTCCTAAACCTGCCAACGATCACATCCTCGCAAACTAGGACCGAAGCCAGTACGTTAGCTGTGCTCTGCCGATCTTTATCGACTCTAGTTTGCATCCCGTCGACATCCCGAACAAGGACCGAAGCCAGTAAGCTAGCTGCGCTCTGTCGAGCTTTCTCGACCCTTGTTCGTCACCTTTCGACGAGCGAGATCGGGTGTGAATACGCCGATACATCGGCTACTCACGCCTCATCTCGTCTCTTGCGACGCCGACGGGCAAGCGAACGCATAGCTGTCAAAACCGCGAGGACAGCATACGACACTGTGCTACGACTTCGGTACCGCCGACACCGCGCGGTCCCCGCGACCAGCCACGCGAACCGCGTACGAATCGCGAACACCGAATCACGACACGCGACCGCCTGCCGAATCTCCGAGGCGAGCCTAGCCATCGCGCTATACGCTCCGCCTACCGACTTACCTATCGCGGCCTACCGAAACCGCAATCCGGTAGCTGGCGCCGTCACCCAGAAACTTTGTATACTAATACGCGAACACTCTGTACCAAGGCTAAATAAATCTTTTTGTTATTTTTATCTTACATTCCGCGTCCGTTTATTTCACGAACCCGGACTCCGACGAGCGAATACATCCGCGGCAACGACACCAACCGACACGCGGAGTACGGTTGTTACATTGGCGCCCGAACAGTTTAAGACGCGAAATAAGACAGGAAAAAAGCCCGAGTACAGAGCACGAATGACGTCGTGGGTATACAAATTAGCTAAAAACGAAATTATAGAACATCTACAAAAACAAAACGTAGATACGGAGGGAACATTCGAAAACCTGAGACAATGACTCGTTCAATTAGCAAAAAGACAACCGGAATTATTTACAGACACGAAAAAAAGTAACTGGGTAAACGGCGCAGTAACCGAGAACAAGGACGCGATGCCAGGAGGCAACGATTCCGCTGCGACGATAGAGCCGGGGGAATCAATCGCGAAAATAATGGGGCAAATAAGGAAATGGGGGTGCCACTTTGATGGACGCGACCCCCACTCGTTCCTGGAACGAGTCGAGGAACTAAGCCAGGTATACGGATACCCAGGCGAATATTTACTAAGAGGGTTACCGGAAATGC
>NW_022639892.1:0-86 GCF_010583005.1 Odontomachus brunneus | reverse complement strand
GTAAGGAAATAGGGGTGCCACTTTGATGGACGCGACTCCCACTCGTTCCTGGAACGAGTCGAGGAACTAAGCCAGGTATACGGATA
>NW_022639891.1:48374-48939 GCF_010583005.1 Odontomachus brunneus | reverse complement strand
GTAGCACTTTGTGCATAAGGCACCTAATTCATTTTGATGTTTATAACCCGCTAGTATGATGCACTTCACGTCTAACATACTAGGGTATTCCGCAATTATTTCGTGAAGTTTACTCATTGTTGGAAATTATAAATATATTATTGTAAGGTGGTTTGTCCGAAGGATTATTTTTATAGAATTGATAGCAGTGAAAGCAGTTGCTTATAAGTCTGCTGATACCTAAAGGTATTGTCACATCCCTGCGTGACGTACGCGAGCACGAAAAACTTTTTTCCCCTCATTCGTTTTCGGTTGCTCTGTCCACACTGTTGGAACAACAATTCAGTCATTTATTTAGCTCTAAGTCCATCGGTTACCGAGTTATTAATTTGTTAATTAACGACCTTGTTTAATTCGAAAGCCCACACTTTGGGAACAATAATCCAGTCAATTGTTTAGCTCTAAGTCCCTCGGTTGCCAAAATATCAATTTGTTAATTAGCGACTTTGTTTAATTCGAAAGCTTGTGCCGTGGGAACAACAATCCAGTTATTTGTTTAGCTCTAAGTCCCTCGGTTGCCGAGATA
>NW_022639891.1:45064-45685 GCF_010583005.1 Odontomachus brunneus | reverse complement strand
GTTTTGTACTGTTTAATACCGAATTTCTTCGATAGATTCCGCATTAGAGAAGTTAGAAAATTAGATCCTTGATCTGTTAAAAGTGCTTTAGGAGCTCCATAGATACAAATGAAATTTTTAGTAAATGCGTCTGCTATCGCTAAAGAAGTAACTTCGTTTAAAGGGATTGCTACGGAGTATTTGGTGAGCAGATCTTGGATAGTTAATATGTGAGTATTTCCTTTTTCTGTAGTGGGTAAGGGTCCCACTATATCTAACGCAATTTTGTCAAATGCAGCACCGGGGGTATCTGTAATGATCATGGGCTGCTTGATTTTAATTCTTGTCAGCTTTTTTAACTGACACTCTCTACAACGTTGAATAAAACTCTGAATGTCCTTTTTCATGTTAGGCCAAGAATAATTAGTTTTTAATCTATTATATGTTTTAGTGACACCTTTGTGTCCACCTATTGCAGTAGAATGGTTTTCTTCTATTAATTCTTGTCTTTTCTCCTCTCTTGGAGTTTGTATTAATCCTTTACAAATGGTTATACTAATTTTTTCGTCTTCGAAGTGTTTTACTAACTGTTTCTGAATGTATCTCCACGGAATGTCATCGAAGTGATCTGTCTTACGTATA
>NW_022639891.1:43123-45054 GCF_010583005.1 Odontomachus brunneus | reverse complement strand
AATAAAACTCTGAATGTCCTTTTTCATGTTAGGCCAAGAATAATTAGTTTTTAATCTATTATATGTTTTAGTGACACCTTTGTGTCCACCTATTGCAGTAGAATGGTTTTCTTCTATTAATTCTTGTCTTTTCTCCTCTCTTGGAGTTTGTATTAATCCTTTACAAATGGTTATACTAATTTTTTCATCTTCGAAGTGCTTTAATAACTGTTTCTGAATGTATCTCCACGGAATGTCGTCGAAGTGATCCGTTTTGCGTATGCTACATGATGTCAAATTTATTTCTCTTGTTACATCTAAAAGGGTTTTAAAACAATTCTTTACATTATCCGAATCAACCATTGTTTGGTTGTTGATTTTAACTGGGAGCGATATTAATACCTTGGTACCGAAGGCATTCACCTTGGCCCTTTCTAAATTTATGTTCTCGTACTTGGGAAGACGCTCGGCTTGTAAGTGTTCTTTAGCACCATTATCATACGGGGTTCCATCTAAATTTATGAATATTACCTGGTTATCGTTCCGCGATAAAAGTGTTTCGCGAGTTTCGTTGATTTTTACTAAAGGTTGGGGTCGCGATAAATTTATTGGTATTGAATTTGACTCGAAAATCTCTTCGTCTTCGCTACTCTCAGTTTCATTTATGAATTCTGGATCTGACTGTTCCTCGTCGGAGGTAGAAAATATGTTATCCCATCCTATGTTTCTTATTTCAGGTTGAATTTCATTACTGATTTCGTTACTAATATCGTCGTAGGGTATTTCGATTTCAGCGGCAGGTTCTTCATCATTGATATTTGGGGAACTTTGAATGTTTGTAGGAGGGAATATGAATGTTTGCTCTGCTTCCGCAGGAGGTGAGGATAAAGCATTGTCATCCAAGTTTGCAATTGGGAGTGGAGTTTGCGAGAGTTGTGTTGAAATGCGCGAGCTATCGCGAGTGTCACTGCAGTGTAATCTACTAGGTGCAGTTTGATAGGAAAATAGGGATTCGTTAGAGGATTCATTTGGAGCAAAGAGATCTGAAGCAGAAAGAGGATTGCTTGAGGCAATCGAAGGGTTTCGCGACAACGCATCTGCGTTGCTGTTGAGGGTCCCTTTTTTATACTGGATTTCGAACTCATATTCTGACAATTTGGTACGCCATTTCCATAGGCGCGATGAAGGATCTTTTATAGAGTTTAACCATACAAGGGGTTTATGACCCGTGACGATTATAAATTTTCTACCATACAGGTAGAGTCGAAAATGATTTATACAGTAAATGATGGCCAGACATTCTTTCTCGATTGTCGAATAATTTTGCTCTGCTTGATTTAAAACACGGGAAGTGTACGTGATAGGGAGATCCTTCCCTATAGGACCTTGACTTAAAACTCCGCCTATAGCGTATCCTGACGCATCTGTCGTTAAGTTAAAAGATCGCGAAAAATCGGGGTATTGTAGAAGCGGTTCTGTAATTAAGTAATTTCGTAATGTTTCAAAAGCTATGCTTTGTTGTGTACCCCATAAAAATTGCTTATCTTTCTTTAATAAGTCCGTTAGAGGTTTAGCTATCTTGGAAAAATTGGAAATAAAACGTCTATAATATCCGAAAAGTCCTAAGAATTCTTTAATGTTTTTCTATGTTTTTGGTGTAGGAAATTCCTTGATAGTGTAACGTCCCGTTTGGTCGCTCAGATTAACGAAACGTTTGCTCTCTCTTTGTTTTAGACCTACCTGCATACACCGGCAATAGTCTGGGGAGGTGGAGAGCTGTGCACCGAGAGGAAGTTTCAAGAGAGTGTAGTGTTGTGCAAGGAATAATGTAATGATAACTATAATGAATGATAAATTATTGAACTATATGTGATCAAGAAATGTATGAACTGAATAAAAATGAATTTATATATATATTACGTGTTTTATTTGTCCTTTAATAATCGATAAAG
>NW_022639891.1:40650-42852 GCF_010583005.1 Odontomachus brunneus | reverse complement strand
GTCTCAGGTCAGCACGAATCGGCCTCTGGTTATCGCGGAGTTTATATACTGTAATGATCGCGAAAAATTGAAGTTTTATGGGGCTGGGACGTTACAATAGATTTGATTTTTGACGGATCTGGTTTAACACCGTCTGAACTAATAATGTGACCTAAGTAAGTCACTTCGTGTCTCAAAAAGTCACATTTGTCGGGTTGTAGCATTAGGTTTGCTTCTTTTAATCTTTTCATTAATCTCTTGAATTTAATATGATGCTCCTCTAGAGATCGAGCGTAAACTACAATATCGTCCATATATACGAAAAGTTCGTTGCCTTGTAGGCCTGATAATACATTGTCCATTAACCGTTGAAAAGTTGCCGGCGCGTTTTTGAGTCCGAAAGGCATTCTCTTAAATTCATAGTGCCCATAGGGGGTACTAAAAGCAGTTTTAGGCGCATCTTTCTGCGACATCGGAATCTGGTGGAACCCAGACGCGAGATCTAGTACGGAAAAGTATTTCGCGTTACCTAATTGATCCAAAATGTCTGTAATGTTGGGTAACGGATATGCATCGCCTATAGTTTTTTCGTTTAATAGTCGGTAGTCTATCACCATTCTCCATCTTCTGTTACCGTGCGAATCTGCCTTCTTTGGTACTATCCAAAGGGGTGAATTGTATGGCGAATTTGAAATTTGAATAATGTCTTTCTTTAATAAATCATTGACCTGTCTGTCTACTTCTTCTTTATGTATCGGAGGAAATCTGTATTGCTTGACGTGAATTGGTACTTCGTTTACCGTGGGGATCGAATGTTCAGCAGAATTTGTAATGTCTAATTTTTCATTAGATAAATAGAATCTATCTGCATTTTTAAAGATTAAAGATTTTACATGTTTTTTCTCTTCATCGTTCAAATGGTCAAGGCGTAATGCTTTTAAAATTTCAACTTCTCTCGACGCTGGAGAGTAAGAGCTTGAATTGGAAATAGAATCAAAAGGACCATAGGCCGTCGAGATCCCTCGGGTCTCAACAGCACCACAGACAGTCGCGGGCCCTCGGTCGCAACTATTAAGGGTGTCCGGAAAAATAGGATTTGGGGGATCTTCATGAGTATGATCGATTAATTCAGAGTTAAAGGGGAGGGAGAACGGACCGTGGATACCTGCAAGCCCTCGGGTCGCGGTACCAACACAAGGATCTTCCTGACCTCGGCCAGAGACCACCTGTGTATCCAAAGTGTCGAAATCGAGTAATTCGACGTGGGGGATTATAGCATCGATCACCTCTGAGGTAGTATTGAAAATTGGTAAGTATGCCTTGCCCTTGCGATTGGTGACAACAGCGTCACCTAAAAATATACCGTCTTTAGATTCTAGACGTGGGAGATATCCTTGAGATTTTTCGGGGTTAGTGATTATGACGCAAAAAGGTGTCGCGGTACGCGGTTTGATTTCTATATGTTCTGCCTCGGCGAACGGGATGTGTACAATACCGCATGAAATCGACTTTTCCTTATAATTAATAGTAGCGTCATGCTGAGTAAAAAATGCTGTGCCTAAGACACCATGCTGTTTGAGTACAAAATTTTCGGGCAAAATGTGGAATTTGGTTTGCCTCCCAAGCAAATTGATGAGTGTAGAGCCTAAGGTACGAATAGGTTCCGGTGAAATACCTTGTAGTATCATTTCGTCGTTTTTATCGATTTTCGCGTTATCATTGAGGCATTGCCTCCTTATTAGATTAACATCGGACCCTGAATCGACCATAAAATTGAAGGCTCCCTTTAAGTCTTCGGAAGACAAAATTACATTTGGAGCACTTGTTTTAATAATGTTTTTCACTGGATTGGCTCGTTTGTCTCCTGAAACCTTACATTCGGACGTCCTGTTTTTTCCGTCGCGTCCCGGCGGACGTCGCTCGTTACCGGAGCGCGTGTCTCGTTTCCCGACTCAGCATTTTGAGTTACGGTATTTTGAATTAAAGGTGCGGCTTGTTGTCGCGGATATGAATTTCGATATTTTAATTTAACACAATCATTTATGAGATGTCCCTCGGTTTTACAGTATCGGCAAAATCTTCCGGAAGGGGCATTGGGACCAGGTTGTCCAGGAACGAGGGGTTTGATGAATGGTGAAGAGGATCTCTGCAGGATACTTCGAGGTTGATTAGGATCAATTTGTGGATAAGTTCCTCGGGGAATCAAGGGAGTATCTTGTCTTG
>NW_022639891.1:36787-37651 GCF_010583005.1 Odontomachus brunneus | reverse complement strand
TATGTGTATAATAATCATGATAATCAGTGTATAATAACCAGATTTTTGTATGTAAATGGTATTGTAATAACGCATCGTTGTGAATAAAATGATTACGGCTTGAATTAAATTATATATGAAGTATAGTAATACGTTTAAGTATAATATATAGAGTAATAATGTGAAATTGTGAGGTTTTACATGTCTTCGTTATCTAACAGATGGGTATTAATTTCCTGTAATTCCTCATCTGTCCAAATGGACAGTTCGATTACTTCTTCCCTTTTGTGATCGTAAATAAAATTACTTATATTTGCGGTTATTCCTTCGGTTATTCCATGCCAAGAGGCAGGGCGGTATTCTATAGGGAAATTTAAACGGTTCATGCAGTCGCTGCATAAGGGATGCTGTGATTCTCCTTCTCTTATGTAACCGAAGGCAGTTGTGCACCGGGCATTTTCGATGCCAGGAAATCCTTTTATGAGGGGGTGGATGTAGGGTGCGGGTCTTTTGGGTCTGCACATTCTGGAATGTGGAATTTTACAATACGATTAGTGAAATGATTATAAAGCATGGAGGTTATTTTGTTTGTTCTGTATCCTTTAGTGTTGAGTGTGTCGAAGACTTGTTTATATCTGTGGAAACAGGGAAGACAGAGTACTATAGGCTCGACTACAGCTAGAGCGCGATTACAAAGCAAGCAATAGGCTTGTTCTATTTCTCCAAGTGCGAATCCATGAAATATCTCGTATTTTAATCTGGGTGGGCACGATTTTCGTATGTAGCATTTTATACATAGAACCCCTGGTTGGGTTTGATATTTGTATCCAGCTAGTATGACGCATTTTACGCTCATCATACTAGGGTATTGTGCTAATATTTCAT
>NW_022639891.1:32153-36756 GCF_010583005.1 Odontomachus brunneus | reverse complement strand
TAGAAGGTTTTAGTTTTAATATCGTAACCGTTGTTAGTTAGTGAATAGTGGAATGTTTATTTTCAAAGAATGTTAGTGTGTTGGTAATGTGATTAAAAATATGAAGTTAGCACAGAAATAAGTGTGTGGAGATATATTTGAAGCCTCCCGTCCGTAAGCACCTTGATTTAGTGACGTTAAATGAAATGCGGAAGGTCTCCACGGGCCGTGATCTAAAAATCAGCAACACCCTGAAACAGAGGTGTCGATTAGTTTTGTTCATCCTGGTTCTATATGTGAAAGCTTTAACTTGTCCATGTGTACTGTGCGTGTTCTCCTTCCATATTGTATAGTGATATTATTATTTGGTAATATTTCTAAAACTTTGTATGGTCCTGTATACTGATCTGGGAATTTTCCTTTAACGGGTTCTTTTAATAAAAATACGAAGTCTCCTTCCTTAAAATTCGCGGGGTTAATGCGCTTATCGTAGTAGTGTTTATTTCTTTCTTTGGATTTAATTAGATTTTGTCTGGCTTCTTCTTGTGTTTCTTGTAAGCGCTGGAATAATTCGGAAAGGTATTCTTGGTATGTTGGTTCTAAATTTTCTTCAAGTAGTTTTTGTGAAGAGGGAAGACGAGGTATTCGTCCGTTAATTAGTTGAAAAGGGGTGTAATGGGTGCTTTCGTGTACGCTAGTGTTATAAGAGAACATGGCTAGACTTAAGTAATCGTCCCAATTATTTTCTTTTGTGATTTGCGTTTTCAAATATTCTATTAATGAATGATGTGATCTTTCGATTGAGCCTTGAGACTGAGGATGGTAGGCTGTGGTTTTATATTGCTTAATGCCGAATTTTCTCGAGAGATTTCTCATTAAAGAAGTTAGGAAATTGGAACCTTGGTCAGTTAAGAGAGCCTTGGGAGCTCCGTAGATGCAAATAAAATCTTTAGTGAAGGCATCGGCTATTGCCAACGAATTTACTTCCTTCAGAGGAATTGCTACCGAATATTTCGTGAGTAAATCTTGAATTGTTAGGATATATGTATTTCCTTTATTAGTCGCGGGTAAAGGTCCTACTATGTCTAATGAGATTTTATCGAAAGCGGTTCCTGGTGTGTCCGTAATGATCATGGGTTGTTTTATTTTTATTCGTGTTAATTTTTTTAATTGGCATTCCCTGCATTGTTGAATGAATTTCTGAATATCTCTTTTCATGTTTGGCCATGAGAAATTTGTCTTTAATCTATTGTAGGTTTTCGTGACTCCCTTGTGTCCGCCTATTGCAGACGAGTGGTTTTCCTCTATAAGCATTTGTCTATTTTCTTCCCTGGGAATTTGTATCAGTCCTTTACAAATTGTTATATTAATATCTTTATCCTCGAAATGTTTTATGAATTGTTTCTGAATGTAGCTCCATGGAATATCATCGAAACGATCTGTCTTACGCATGCTAAATGATTTAAGGTTTATTTCTCCCGTTACATCTAAAAGGGATTTAATGCAATTTTTTACATTGTCTGAATCTACAATTGTTTGGTTATCTACTTTAATTGGAAGTGATATTAGAACTTTAGTGCCAAAAGCATTTACTTTTGCTCTTTCTAAATTAATGTTTTCGTATTTCGGAAGACGTTCGGCTTGCTGGTGTTCTTTTGCACCATTATCGTATGGGGTTCCGTCCAAAGTTATAAATATTACTTGGTTGTCGTTGCGTGAAAGAAGTGGTTCGCGAGTTTCATTAATTTTAATAAGCGGTTGTGGTCGTGGCATATTGATTGGTACGGAATTTGATTCAAAAATTTCTTCATCGTCGCTACTTTCTGTTTCATCTATCATTTCTTGATCTGACTGTTCATCTTCTGAATTTGAAAATATATTATCCCACTCTATGTTTCGAATTTCTGGTTGAGGTACATTATTAATGTCGCTATTACTATCGTTGTAAGGTATTACTATTTCCATAGCTGGTTCTTCATTATTTGTAGTTAGAGAATCTTGAGCGACTGTTGGAGGGAATGGGAATGCGTGTTCCGTATTTACGGGGGGTGAAGGTAAGGCATTGTCATCTGGATCTTCGATCAATGGTTCATTTGGTAAGGGTCTTATTGCGGGACGAGAACTATCGCGAGTGTCACTACAGCGTGGTTTGCTGGGTGCGGTTTGATAAGAAAATAATGATTCATTTGAGGATTCATTAGGGGTGGATGGGTTTTGAATAGAAAGGGGATTGCTTGAGGCAATTGGAGGATTTCTCGACAAAGCATCTGCATTACTATTAAGGGTTCCTTTTTTATATTGGATTTCAAATTCATATTCTGATAATTTAGTGCGCCACTTCCACAGTCGGGAAGATGGGTCCTTAATTGAATTGAGCCATACTAAAGGTTTATGATCGGTAATAATTATAAATTTTCTTCCGTATAAATATGGTCTAAAATAATTAGTACAATATACAATAGCTAGACATTCCTTTTCTATCGTAGAGTAATTTTGTTCTGCTGAATTCAGAATTCTTGAAGTGTACGCGATCGGAAGATCCTTTCCGACCGGTCCTTGACTTAAAACTCCGCCTATGGCGAATCCTGACGCGTCTGTCGTTAAGTTAAAGGGTCGTGAGAAGTCGGGATATTGTAGCAAAGGTTCAGTGATTAAATAATTTCTCAAGATTTCGAAAGCTTGTGCTTGTTGTTCTCCCCAATTAAATTGTCTATCTTTCTTTAATAGATCAGTTAAGGGTTTAGCTATTTTGGAAAAGTTGGAAATGAAACGTCTATAATATCCGGAAAGTCCTAAAAATTCTTTAATGTTTTTCTGAGTTTTTGGTGTAGGAAATTCCTTGATGGATTTGATTTTTGACGGATCTGGTTTAACACCGTCTGAACTTATTATATGCCCAAGGTAAGCTACTTCGTGACGCAAAAATTCACATTTATCAGGTTGTAAGGTTAAATTAGCTTCTTTTAATTTCTTCATTAATCTTTTAAATTTTATATTATGTTCCTCCAGGGAACGGGCATAAATTACGATATCGTCCATATAGACAAAAAGTTCATTACCTTGAAGACCTGACAGTACATTGTCCATTAATCTTTGAAAAGTGGCTGGTGCGTTCTTAAGTCCGAAGGGCATTCTTTTAAATTGATAATGGCCATATGGCGTGCTGAAGGCAGTTTTAGGAGCGTCGTTAGGGGACATTGGGATTTGATGGAAACCGGATGCAAGATCCAATATGGAAAAATATTTTGCATTACCTAGCTGGTCTAAAATGTCTGTAATATTCGGAAGGGGATAGGCGTCTCCTATAGTTTTTTCATTTAAAAGTCGATAATCAATTACCATACGCCATCTTTTATTACCGTGTGAATCGGCCTTTTTAGGAACGATCCAAAGAGGTGAATTATAGGGGGATCTTGAAAGTTCTATAACATCTTTTTGTAATAAATCGTTGACTTGTCTATCTACTTCTTCTTTATGAATAGGTGGAAACCTATATTGTTTTACATGAATTGGGACTTCATTTGTTGTGGGGATTGTATGTTCAGCAAAGCTAGTAATTTCTAGTCTTTCATTTGGTAAATGGAATCTATCTGAATTTTCATGAATTAAAGCTTTTACGTGTCTCTCTTCTTCACTATTTAAATGATCAAGGCGCAGCAAATCTAATATTAAATCTTCTCTCGCTGGAGAAGTGGGATTGAAATATGTATTAGCGGCACTACAGGCAGTCACGGGCCCTCGGTCGTGATCGTTCTGTGTGTCTAAGGAAGTAGAAATTGAGGATTCAACGTGAGGGGAAATTGTCTCAAGGACTGAAGGGGAATCAGACGGACCGTGAGTACCGGCAAGCCCTCGGGAAGCGGTACTAACACTGAGATTTTCCTGGCCTCGGTCAGGGATCTCAAGTGTATCCAAAGTTTCAAAGTCGATTAATTCGACATAGGGGACCTCAGCGTTAATTTCCTCAGAAGTTGTATTGACAATTGGAATATATGCTTTGCCTTTATTATTAGAAACTACGGCATTACCTAGATATATGCCGTCCCTAGATTTTAATGATGGAATATACCCCTGAGTTTTCTCGGGGTTTGTAATAACAACGTAAAAGGGCGTGATTGTACGTGGTTTGACATTAATACATTCTACCTCGGCGAATGGAATACGTACTGAATCACTTGAAATAATTTTTTCTTTATAATTAATGTTTGCATTATGTTGCATAAAAAAGGCGGTGCCTAAAACACCATGTTGCTTAAGCGCGAAATTCTCGGGTAGGATGTAGAATTCTGTTTGTTTCCCGAGTAATTCTAATGAGACAGAGCCTAAAGTGCGGACTGGTTCCGGCGAAATGCCTTGCAGAATTAATTCATTACTTTTATTTATCTCTACGTTTTCTTTGAGACAACTTTGTCTAATTAAATTGACGTCCGAACCTGAATCAATCATGAATGTATAGGCTCTGTTAAAATCTTTTGACGACAAATTGACATTAGGCGCGCTTGTTTTAATTTTCACTGAACAGGCTTGTTTATCTCTTGAAATTTTGCATTCTGACGTCCCGTCTGTTCCGTTGCGTTCCGGCGGACGTCGCTCTTCTCCGGAGCGCGTATCGCGTTTCCCGAAT
>NW_022639891.1:30690-31688 GCF_010583005.1 Odontomachus brunneus | reverse complement strand
AATTCAAAAGGTACGTTAAAGATAATAATCCAAAGTCTACGATATCATGAGCTCTCATAGAATAAACTTTATGCGATATTATAATTAGTTATTATAAGTTTTATTGTATTTAAAAATAAGGAATCTTACTAATTCACTCGTCAAAAACGGCCAAGGATAAAATCAGACTATTACAGAAATGAAGTATTCATATAACCACTCAAAGGGCCATACATGACGAAGGAATTGGTAGGAAATTCAAATAATATAGAATATTCGCATAGCGAACTCGCTAGGACACGAACAAACGCATTCAGCATGATGTCATCGCGTCGCTATGCATCACGCCACCGGACATCACGTCATCCAGCCACCCGCACACAGTACCGAGAAGCCGAAGCGCGGTGAAATCCCTTTGGAAAAGTCCGACTCGGGACCACCGTGCCACTCTAGGATTCGGCGCTGCAGCCCGACCGCCGTCGGAAGCCGCCGGAACCGAACGAAGCCCCGTTAGAAACCCTATAAAAGCCGTACCCCCAGAGCGCCCGGGGCAGTTCCGCAAAATTTTTCATAAGTCTTAAACGTAATTTCCGACGTAGTGCAATTCTACACACAGTCTTACACATCTTGCACTCGTTCATCTGCCGAACTCAACTCATACACTTAAAAAATACACTTCAACCTTTGTACTAATTTCTCTCACCGACCCGTTGCTAAAAGGCATTTGTTCGGGAGATCGTATACACAAATACACAAGTTAACGACTTTACATAGGGGACGACTCCGAGATCTGCAATTTCCAAAGTGCCCATCGCCTGCTACAATAAGACGATCATCCGGGCCCTTATATTGACAGCCAGCCAACACCGTGAACCCATACGAGCGTGTCCTGGCGAGTTACTATTATATCGACACATTACTGCGATTACCAATCGTAAGTCCTACTGCGTATATACATCCTACCATTTAGAATACTCACACCATAAACTATAAGAGATTTATTACCGACAATATATATT
>NW_022639891.1:29935-30680 GCF_010583005.1 Odontomachus brunneus | reverse complement strand
ACTATATTTTATCTTAGTCTTACGATTATTATAATCACTTGGCAACACATAGCCTTCGAATATTTGATACAATACTACTATTCTAGCATAAATACCTGTCTCAAAACCTTTTTAGTATTCGCTCTCGTCTCCCATATCAAGTTACAACATATTCTCTTAAGGGCGATTTCGCTAGTTCCTATCTAACCTTACCTCGCGTATATCCTTTGACCACCGGACTTCTCAGACTAAACTGTCTGTCGAAGACCTATTATACACAATTTTATATATTACACTGCATTATTATATCACACTTTAAGATAAAATATATTGACATTATACTTAAATTCTATAGTCATATGATTCAAGTTCCTTTTTACCTGATCCAGTTAATATAATTTTGTAATCTCTAAGGACGATCTATTATTTTCCATCCCTAACCTACTCACATACATACATATATACACTTTACTGCAGAGCTACGGTAGTCCTAGTGTCTACCATATACGCCATAGCGTTTCTTTCGCTCTCTATCTCTGCTTCAGGTAGCTTAACTGCTCTTGGCAGATTCTTTTGCTTATAATACAGAGCTCTGACAGTTTCGGCAGCGTCTCGTATGCTCCGAAACTTAATTATAAATACAGCGAATTGCAGAGTAGCGCGTGATGAGGATTTCCTAAGCGTGGGATTTCTGAACGAGACTCTGACAGAGCTCCTTGATTGTTGAGCCTTATTAAGAATACACTAAAACCAAAGTGAGTTTAAC
>NW_022639891.1:27219-28107 GCF_010583005.1 Odontomachus brunneus | reverse complement strand
GGTCAAAAGTGACATCGTTAGGAAGCAGTATTTACACTATACACTACACATAAATTTAATATGACATCTCGAAACCTAAGGTCAAGTTCAAACAAACCCATTTCCGAAATGACTGCGGAAGAAGCAGAAAACGTCAGAAGTAGATTAGAGCGCTTAGAACAACTAGAAGAAAGAGAGAAATTAATTCGCGAAAGAGAAGAAGCGATTAGCGAAAGGGAGAATACAGTGCGAAAAGACATAGCCGCACACAATAGGACACTAATAGACACACAAAACATGCAAGCCGCAATGTCTAATTTACACAAAGAAATATCTACATTCAGACCCTTAATGAGTCAATTCAGCTCTCTTCAAGAACAAGTAAATTCTTTACGAAATACACCTCAAATTACACAACAAATTCACGAAGAAGGAATTCAAATTCCTGCAACTCCCGTTAATTCCCCCAATTTAAATGAACAATATCCTATTCGATTAAAAGATATCGCAGATTCAATTCCGAAATACGATGGACAGCGGATGTCCGTTTTTCAATTTAGCAAACTCTGCGAACGCGCTTTAGACTTGATACCGCCATATCAAGAACAATATTTGATTCAATTAATACTCAATAAATTAGTTGGTCATGCATATACGGCCATCGAAGGTTCTCACTTTAATTCAGTCACCGCATTAACTCGTAAATTAAAACAAATTTTTGGACCTAACAAATCATTAAATCAATACAGAGGCGAACTAGGCAATGCCTTTATGAAACCCAATGAAAATATTTTTGATTATATTTCACGAATTAAAGAACTAAGAACTGCAATAATTGATGGAGAATTAGAACTCCATAATCGACTCGACGAATATATGATTGATGGCATCGACATAGATGTCTTAGAC
>NW_022639891.1:27104-27209 GCF_010583005.1 Odontomachus brunneus | reverse complement strand
TCCGGAGAAGAGCGACGTCCGCCGGAACGCAACGGAACAGACGGGACGTCAGAATGCAAAATTTCAAGAGACAAACGAGCCTGTCCAGTGAAAACAAAAACAAGT
>NW_022639891.1:26506-27094 GCF_010583005.1 Odontomachus brunneus | reverse complement strand
TGTTAGTACCGCTTCCCGAGGGCTTGCCGGTACTCACGGTCCGTCTGATTCCCCTTCAGTCCTTGAGACAATTTCCCCTCACGTTGAATCCTCAATTCCTACTTCCTTAGACACACAGAATGATCACGACCGAGGGCCCGTGACTGCCTGTGGTGCCGTTAATACATATTCCAATCCCACTTCTCCAGCGAGAGAAGATTTAATATTAAATTTGCTGCGCCTTGAGCATTTAAATAGTGAAGAAGAGAGACACGTAAAAGCTTTAATTCATGAAAATTCAGATAGATTCCATTTACCAAATGAAAGACTAGAAATTACTAGCTTTGCTGAACATACAATCCCCACAACAAATGAAGTCCCAATTCATGTAAAACAATATAGGTTTCCACCTATTCATAAAGAAGAAGTAGATAGACAAGTCAACGATTTATTACAAAAAGATGTTATAGAACTTTCAAGATCCCCCTATAATTCACCTCTTTGGATCGTTCCTAAAAAGGCCGATTCACACGGTAATAAAAGATGGCGTATGGTAATTGATTATCGACTTTTAAATGAAAAAACTATAGGAGACGCCTATCCCCTTCC
>NW_022639891.1:21006-24059 GCF_010583005.1 Odontomachus brunneus | reverse complement strand
CAAACCGTCAATACTAATCGCTACCAACAACAAATGATCGATTTAAATCGAACATTGACTAAAAAACGACCAGAATATGCAAAAAGGCAACACAATGTCATTTTGCTCCATGATAATGCCCCATCACATACAGCAAAACGGGTCAAGGAAACGATCGAGTCGTTCAGTTGGGAATTACTACCGCATGCGGCTTATTCTCCAGACTTGGCTCCGTCCGATTATCACCTGTTCGCATCGCTAGGACACGCTCTCGCTAACCAACGCTTCGAGTCGTATGAAAATGTGGAAAAATGGCTAGATAACTGGTTCGCTTCAAAAGATGAAAAGTTTTTTTGGCACGGCATTCATAAACTGCCAGAAATGTGTTCAAAACAGTGGAAATTATTTTGAATAAAGTATTATTTATCACTTTCGAACAACAGACGTCTTATTTGTATAAAAAAATTCCGGTTTCATACTTCTACACCTTATAAACAAGTCTTCGACACACTCAACACTAAAGGATACAGAACAAACAAAATAACCTCCATGCTTTATAATCATTTCACTAATCGTATTGTAAAATTCCAGAATGTGCAGACCCAAAAGACTCGCACCCTACATCCACCCCCTCATAAAAGGATTTCCTGGCATCGAAAATGCCCGGTGCACAACTGCCTTCGGTTACATAAGAGAAGGAGAATCACAGCATCCCTTATGCAGCGACTGCATGAACCGTTTAAATTTCCCTATAGAATACCGCCCTGGCTCTTGGCATGGAATAACCGAAGGAAATAAATTAAGAATACCTTGCATCGGATGCAATACTAGCACCGCGCGCACACAACCCATACGAGATTGCCAGAAATGTTATTCAGCTTATATAGAAGCAATTACCGAAATTAGAATTCACATGGGAATAGATCCCGCAGACATAAGTAATTTTATTTACGATCACAAAACCGAGGAAATAATCGAACTGTCCATTTGGACAGATGAGCAATCACAAGAAATTAATACTCATCTGTTAGATAACGAAGACCTGTAAAACCTCACAATTTCACATTACTACTTTACATACTATACTTAAACATATTGCTATACTTCGTATATAATCCAATTCAAGCTATAATCATTTTACTCACAACGATGCGTTATTTCAATACTATTTACACAAAAATCTGGTGCCATGATTATTATACACGTAGAGGGACCCAATAATTCAATAATTGTAAAACGTCACTTCGACGTTAACGTCATTACATTCTATGTATTCTATGTATTCAATAATGAACAATATATAATATTCATATAATCGCTCGAGTTTTTCCTCACCTTCCGATGTAGGACGAGTGAAAATCTAGTCAATAGCGTTGTAACGTCCCCGCCCCAAAAATCTCTAAATTTTCACGCCGCTAGATATTGCATTAACCTGAGGCCGATTTATGCTAAACTGAAAAGTAGACTATAAGATATTTCATTTCTGCCGCGAATCCTACTAATTCAATCGTCAGAGACGGCTTAAACTAAAGTTACATAAAAAGCTGGTGGCAGCAGTCCTCAAGTAGACTTTTACCCGTTAAAGGAAATATAAATCATCACCTAATAATTAGCCGATGGAAAGCCATACGTGACGAACGGAATAGTAGAAGTATATTTTGTAACGAACTGTATAGAAGCATACACCACCGCTGTTAGAGCTAAGAGACCGCAACTTTTGTACGCACATATAGCATAAGAATATTCGCGAGACGAACACGCTTAGGTACGAACGTTCGACGTGACATCATCGCGACGCTACGCATCACGTGTCACGTCCGCCGTGACTATGCTATCCCGTGTCACGTCCGCCGCGAGCATGCTAATTTTATTTTTCTTTAAACCATACGAACGCCGACGCGAGCGCCACCTCGTTAGGTGGAAGATAAGTCACTGTGGGCCTTAAGCCCACCGACGCGAGCGCCACCTCGTTAGGTGGATAGTAAACTACTGCGGGCCTTAAGCCCGCCGACGCGAGCGCCACCTTGTTAGGTGGAACACAAACCATTTCCTATACCTCTCCTCCACCAAAGGAAGCCGTTCCCGCTCCCCGAGACCAGGTAGTTTTCCCGAACCCTCGAGACCCTTCCAGACCCTTCCCGAACAACCGAGAAACTTCCAGAATCTTCTGGAGACCTTTCGATCCTTCCGCTAAGAAAGACCCTTCCCACTACCTGAGGTCAGGTAACTTTCCTGAACCCTGGGATCCTCCCAGACTTTTCCAGAATCCTCAAGAACTTTCGAGATCTTTCCGGAAACGTCCAGATGTTTCCTTAACCCTTCCGGAGGAAACCCCTTCCTTAGATCCAAAGGGTTCATAAGGCGTTGCGCAACACGCAGCCAGTCAGTCTTAATCCGGGAGTCCTACAAGTCGGTTGTGCTACCGACTACGCGACGCGAACAGTGCACTCATCCCTATTCTTAGGATCCATACGTTAGTGCAAATCCTTCCAACTCCCACACTCTAAAACACCTCTACCATTTCTAATTAACTTACATTTAACCTTAGAATATTCTCGCATACTACATCTAGATTTAACGTTATAATATAAGAATTCGTGTTTAACCAACGTAAATGTACTATTACTATTATTATCACTATTACTATTTTAATGTTGCAAGTAAATTCGTATCGTAACAAGAACCTTCAATTTATATCAGTAATCTGACGATATATGTAACAATCAAGTAGAAATATAACTTTGTTAATTTAATATTTCATTCTGGGATATTCTTATTCTCGAACCTTCCTTAAACCCACGCGTCCGAAACTGTGCAACTAGTGAAGCCAGTGATGCAATTCTGACCTGCGAGCGGACCTTCCGACATTTCGGGTTTAACCCTTCCGGCCTCAGGTAACGAAACGCAAGGCAGGCACGGAGCCGTCCCTTGTGCTCGCCGTCTGTGCATCGTTCTCTGCGCCATTGTACTGTAATTTGCCGAGTAGCGACTAGAGCCGTACTTGTGCTCCCTACCGAATTACAGTTTCTGCCTTGCAACCCACTGAGCGGCGACTAGAGCCGTCCTTGCGCTCC
>NW_022639891.1:7759-16568 GCF_010583005.1 Odontomachus brunneus | reverse complement strand
TATATCGGAGACTCTCGGTCTCTATACTGCATGTATATTATTGAAAAAATGTTATCTCTGTCGTTTTTATGTGAATATGATGTCTTTAGACACCTAATTTGTATGAAATATAATGGCATATAAATTTTACCTTATGAACCTTCCCAGACAGTAGAAAAGTTAAATGGATGTCCTGCGAATCTCCTAAAGATGTTAAATATTCGCGGGGCATCTTTAGAACGTCCCTCAAACTTCTGTGCTGTCTTGTTTTGGACATTAATTCTGTTACTTGCCTGGAGTAATTGTTCAACATTTTTTTGCACATATTTTTTTATATTTTTTGTTTATTTCATGTCTCACACCCAAATGCGTAAATATAAATATACTGAGGAAATACAAAATAGATATTGAAATGCGTATACAATTGCGAAAATGTATCTCATGCAAATAATAGGGTCAATAGTAGGAATGCATACATAGCTTTGTTAATTTCGATTATATTTTAAAATCGTAGTTTTCCGGAGAACAAGTGAGATGGAAATTTAATACGCTTACTCGAAAATATAAAGACTGTGTTGATAACAGTAAAAGAACTGGTACTGGTGCCATGACATTTAAATTTTTTGATCATATGGAAAATATTCTTGGTGATCGGAGAACGGTACACAATCAACATACAATATCATCAACTTTTGCTAGGAAGAATCCGAAATCAAAACCATCAACTGCGTTGTCACCACTACCTGATAAAAAGATATCTGATTCAACATCCATGGCACAAAGCGATACATCAATTCCATCACCGAGCACATCTAGTACTGGAAGCATTGATAGTACTAAAAAACTAATGTACCTATCGAAATCAGAAAGTGGATCGAGTAAAAATAAGCAAGTTCTTGAAAAGGTGATATCTTCAAACACGGAAATAACTACGTGTTCCACATCCGTAAGCAACACACAAAAGAGTAAACGTCCTCAACATGGCACAGGGAGCAGAACAGCGGCAAGTAAAATAGAGCTGGAAAAACAATGGTTACAGCATTTAAAAAATGAAATAGATAGAGATAAAGTGAGAAAAGAAAAACAGGAAGCTTACGAGAAAAGAAAAGCAGAAGAAGTGCAAATGAAAAGGAAATTGATAGCACTAAAAGAAAGACAGTTAGATGTTAAACAAATCACTGCTAAGCGTAAGCTGGAGGAAGTAGCAGAATGGCACCGAGACAAATTAAACATTGAGAAACAGAAATGTCGATTGCTTAGAGAGCTATTAGAAACTCGTACTTCATCTCACAGTAAGAGGCTTAACACTGATACAGATAGTTCGTATGAAGACTGAAAAATATGAAAAGTTCGCATATATTTTTTTTTATTTTTAAAGTTTTTACTAAATAAATAATGTTTTGTTGAGTAAATAATACGAATATTTTATGCATAATAGTCTCATTCAATCAGATAAAGATGCACCACTGTTAGACATATCTGATTGAAAAAATCTTTGGTTTTGGCAAATTATGTAACGATTTTCAATCGCACCAGATGGTCTGATTTATCCTACTTGATAATATTTTTATATGCGGCAATAATACATTTCTTTTATTTTTCCTATTTTATTTTTATATTTGTTTTCATTTTTTCTATTATTCAGAGAGATAAATATTTCAATGTTATAAAAAATTATTTTAGTGAAAATGATATGTATGGATAGATATTTTTGTTCTTGTTTATTCTGAAGATTTTTATTTTTATTTAATTATTTGTATTCTTAAATATATATATATATATATATATAACATAAAATGTTAATTTTGCACACGCACGCACGCAGCACGCACGCACGCACGCACGCACACACACACACACACGTGTGTGTGTGTGTGTGTGTGTGTGCGTGTGTAAGATTAACATTTTATGTTTAGATTAATATAGATATTGAAATTTTTTTATCATTTATTATAATTAATATAATAAAGCAATTAATATTGCGGAAATGTAAACCATTAGATACAATGTAAAAAATGTAGATATCAAAATATTACATTTTATATTCATGTTTTTAAAGGCTGTGGTTAAAATAAATAAAAAGATGTTCCTCAAAGTATAAAAATTTGTATTTTTTTAAATTTTAAATTAAAAAGTAAACAGAAAAATTACAAAAATTATTAAATTGCAGCATTTTTATAACTAATCTGGAAATAGCTCATAGAACATTTGCATTCTCCGATCTATTATTTCATTTCTATTTCTGTTAACATGCAAATTGTTAATTTCACAGTTGTCATTCGCGGCATTATCTATGAAAGAGTCATTAATGTCATCAGCAAAGAATTCGTTCTCATCATTTTCTTTTATAGCAATATTATGCATAATACAACCGGCTGTTATTAATTTTGGGATGAATTCGATATTAAGTAATTCTAAAAATTTCAAACGACGGAAACGTCCTTTCAAGTAGCCAAACGCTCTTTCTACTGCCATCCGCGTTGAAGAATGTAAAACATTAAATTCAGACTGTTGTATTGTTAAATTTCCATTATTTCTGAATGGTGGTACAAGCCATGGTAGCAACGGATAGGCTGAATCACCTATTATGCATGTTCCATTAGGGAAAATATTTTTTATATTATCTTGAGCAGTAATATAGAGTAACGACCTTCTTAAAACACGTACATCGTGCAGTGAACCTGGTTCTCCACAGTAAATATTCGTAAATTTCATATCTGCGTCAACAACACCTTGTAATATGACAGAGAAAAACCTTTTTCGATTGCAATAGTCTGTAGGATGATCAACAGGCTGTCGAATTGTGATATGCGTGAAATCTATTGCTCCGATACATTTTTGTATTCCTCGTTTTGCCTCAAATTTTTGAGATGTCTTGAGAATCGCGTCATTTCTCTCTGGCCATATTATCTCTTCATCCAGTCTTGATAGGAGCCATTCCACAACACGATGTATTACACGAAAAATCGAGGATATGGATACATCGAATCTATCTCCCAAGGTTCGTAATGGTTCAGTATTTGCGAGATACCAAAGAAATATAAGAAAACTCCACTCAGCAGAGATTTTACGTACACCAGAAGAATGAGATGGGATAAAATCGCTTTGCTGCAGCAAGTCTGCAAATATGAATGACACATAAATTTAAAAATATACTATATAAATAATACATAATATAATAAAATATGTCAATAATATAGAATACTTGTTTACTTATTTGAAGATATGCTGTATGTCGCGCTAATCTAAAATGCTCTTTGAATACAGTATCACTATATAACTGAACAGTGTCGAGGAAGCCTTGAACTTTGCTACGTCTCCTTCCACGCATGAGAAGTTGATACAATGGAAATAATATATCATCTCCAACTTCTTCGCTTGAGGAAGATGTATCAGATTCGTTAGAGTCGATTATCTCACTAATGCTGTCATTTAAAATATTTGAACTTGAACTGGTATTAGCAGAGCTAGATGACAAATCAGCAGCAATTGCTATAATTATATTATCTTCCATTTCTAATTGTGACATTTTGCACATGTTATTTTACATGTTATATATATCTGAAATAAATAATTAAATAATGTAGGTTGGTTTCATTACAAAATCTATTAATAAACAATCTATTAATATACAAAATACATTAAAATAAATAAAATCCCATATAGCACACACAAATCTCTGAAAGACTTCTGAAACAGAAGTTCCAAAAGAGTTCCCAAGTCCTCCAGAACACTTTTGGAATTCTTTAAAAAGTTATTTGGAAATTTGTGCTATCTGGGATACTTTAAAAATAAAGTACCCTTTTTTTATTAAAATATCCAGATCTTTTCCAAAATGTGGTGCTGGTCTTCTCAATAATGAATTAAAAAACTTAACCTGATGACAGAGAACGAGACGTAGCGTCGTAGTCTTGGACGTAAAGGCAAAGGAAAAAAATATATAATAATATTCGCGAAAAAAAACTAATATTCGCATTTACACAATTGTAAATCACAACTTATATATAACGTATAAGTTTTTCTCTGTCTTACTTTACATCCACGACTACACGCATCAGTTTTGTTTTCTGTCATCAACCTAAAAAGTACGCAGATGGTGAATATTTCAGCCATGAATTAAAGAATACCAAAGCATGGACATAGTGATGAAAAATAATCCTAACTCTAGCCAACATTAGTACACACATTGTTCCAATCAAGTTATGCACAACGTTACACTTTGTGCATTTCTGTGTACGTATATGTCAAGATGTGTTAAGCAATTGGAAAGCACCCAATATAATTAGAATAATATAGAATATTCGCATAGTGAACTTGCTTGGACACGAACAAACGCGTTCGGCATGACATCATCGCGTCGCTATGCATCACGCCACGGTACATCACGTCATTCAACCACCCGCATGCAGTACCAGGAAGCTGAAGAGCAGTGGAAATCCTTTAATGAAGGCCGACTCGAGACCACCATGCCACCCTGAAATTCGGCGTTGCAGCCCGACCGCCGTCGGAAGCCGCCGGAGCCCTATATAAACCGTACTCCCGGAGCGCGCGGGCAGTAGTTACTCGACATTTTTCTCACACACCACATATAATTCTGCGACAGTCTTTTCTTATAATTTCACACATAGTGCTACACATAATTTTTACACAAAGAGCAGTTCTTCAACATTTTTTCCAGACAGTAACACATATAATTTTGCGCAGCAATTCTTCAACATTTTTTCTTTACGACACACACGTAATTTTTGCGCAGTGTTTCACACAATTTTCGCAGTGTTAAATATAATTTTAGAAACACACAGAATTTCATATAACTTTACAACAGTTTCACATTAATTCTTTTATAATTCTTCGACACAGTATTACACTGAATATTCTGCGGCAGACATATGACAGTTCCTTGATATTTTTCTGATAATCTTTACGTAATTCACATTCGAAAATACTAAATAGAATTTTCACGTACAGACGCACATAAGTTTAAGAGTTCAATGACAATTTTCTTCAATATTCACACACAACACCAACTCGATATTCGCACGGGAAATTGTAAAACGCATACCAGTTACGTAGGCGCACGTTCCTATACACTTACACGTAAATATACTTATTTCTATATCTGTATTAAATCATCTCGCCGGCCCGTTGCATCGAAGCATTTGTTCGGGAGATTATCTGCATAAATACACGAGTGTACCACACTATAACGGGGACGACGCCGAGTTACTCAACTTCCACACCGCCCTTCGCCTGCTACTTTAAGGCCACCGTCCGGGCCCTTTTTTCCCTCTGACGACCAGCTAACCATGTGAACCACTTGCGAGCGTGTCCTGGCGAATAACGATAAGATCTACACACGCCATTCTACTATAAAGTAACCGTAAGTCTACTGCATACAACCACACTATTATATTAAATATTATATTAAATGTTTTTATACCAAAAAGTCTAGTTGGCCCTTCACTGCCAATATAAAATAATTTTTATCTCGTTACACGAATTTTATAATCAATCGGCAATACGTTGCCTACAACCATTTAATAAAGATAAACCACATAAATATAACAATTTGTCTCGCTGATTCTTTAGTACAGACCAGAAGGTCCCATATCGGGTTACCATAAGGGCGACTTTATTACCTTTTATCCTGAACCTCCTCGAGCTATCCTGCTTTATACCAACCTCTACCTATTAGAAGTCACTCTTACGGAACATATTAATTGAGATAAATTAACGATATAAATTCGAGTTTCATTTAAATAAATAGATGCCGAAACGAAGCGGCAGGAAATATAGAGAACGCCTACAAAGGTGGTTTACACGTACTACAGCACAAGGTGTACCCGTGTCTATAACACCCAGCTCGCCGAACCCTACAGAAAGAGGGTATTTCGTAATTAATTCAGGAAATTATTTTATCGAAAACCGCGCGTCGCTACGACCACTGCCATCGCGGCCCGTCGCGCCGACGCCACAGGCAACCGAAGAAGTACCAGAATATTTAGAATTAAAATCAAAAGGCCAAGAAGTCCCGGTATCCGAAATTAAATCTGAGAACGATCTAAATAGCAGTGAGCGAGCTGTAGTACAAGCCTTAACGAATGTACTTACCAATAATGTTTAAATTCCAATAAAATACATTTTTATATAGAATTTCTCAATGAAATAACTGTCAATTAACGCATCAATTTTTATTCATTTATAACCCAAGTACAATATTCCCATTTTCCTTATTATAATTTCGATCCTTTATTTCTGTCTAATTAATAACATTTTACATATTAAAATTTCTATTCAATAATACAATTACTATAAGAGTGTCAATAATAAATTCAAGTTTTCCTATCAAGTCTCTGAATTTTATTCTTTATATATTAGAAGCGTAACATAAAATTACATTATTTTTACACGAATTCACGACACGAATGAATTACTTCCTCTCGATGCACGGTTCTCTACCAGCCCAGGCTATTGTCGGTGTATGCAGGCAGGCCTGAAACAAAAAACGAGAACATAACGTTTTTTGTGTCTGAGCGGTCGCGAAGGACGTTACACAGGCGAAGGGCGGTGTGGAAGTTGAGTAACTCGGCGTCGTCCCCGTTATAGTGTGGTACACTCGTGTATTTATGCAGATAATCTCCCGAACAAATGCTTCGATGCAACGGGCCGGCGAGATGATTTAATACAGAGATAGAAATATGTATGTTTACGTGTAAGTGTATAGGAACGTGCGCCTACGTAACTGGTGTGCGTTTTACAAT
This sequence comes from Odontomachus brunneus, assembly GCF_010583005.1. Taxonomy (NCBI): domain Eukaryota; kingdom Metazoa; phylum Arthropoda; class Insecta; order Hymenoptera; family Formicidae; genus Odontomachus; species Odontomachus brunneus. The sequence goes on along the minus strand of NW_022639891.1, from coordinate 9,828 downwards.
TTCCCGTGCGAATATCGAGTTGGTGTTGTGTGTGAATATATAAGAAAATTGTCACTGAACTCTTAAAATTATGTGTGTCTGTACGTGAAAATTCTATTTAGTATTTTCGAATGTGAATTACGTAAAGATTATCAGAAAAATATTAAGGAACTGTCATATGTCTGCCGCAGAATATTCAGTGTAATACTGTGTCGAAGAATTATAAAAGAATTAATGTGAAACTGTTGGAAAGTTATATGTAATTCTGTGTATTTCTAAAATTATATTTAACACTGCGAAAATTGTGTGGAGTGTCACTAAAATTATGAGTCGTACTCTGCGTGTGAAATTATAAGAAAAACTGCGCGAAAATTATATTTGTGTGTGTTTGAGAAAAAGTCGAGTAACTACTGACAGAATTATGTGTAGCACTGTGTGAGAAATTATAAGAAAAACTGCGCGAAAATTATATTTAACACTGCGAAAATTGTATGAAGCACTGCGCAAAAATTACGTGTGTGTCGTAAGGAAAAAATGTTGAAGAACTGCTGCGCAAAATTATATGTGTTACTATCTGGAAAAATGTAGAAGAACTGCTCGCGCGCTCCGGTAGCACGGCTTATATAGGGCTCCGGCGGCTTCCGACGGCGGTCGGGCTGCAGCGCCGAATTTCAGGGTGGCATGGTGGTTTCCAGTCGGCCTTCATTAAAGGGATTTCACTGCTTTTCAGCTTCCTGGTACTGCATGCGGGTGGCTGGATGACGTGGTGCACCGTGGCGTGATGCATGGTGATGCGATGATGTCATGCCAGACGCGTTCGATCGCGTCCATGCGAGTTCGCTACGCGTTTATTCTATGCTATCTCTATTATATTAACAATTCCGCTGTTACGTATGGCCTTCATAATTACTTATTAATAATATTTCATAGTACTAAGATGCCTTTGCTTGCATTGCCAATATTTTATTCTATAGTCTCGGCCCTTTTTAACAACTGAATTAATGAAATCGCTGTTAACAAAAAGTTTCGCTTAAAATATTACTCACGTTACATCTCAATTAGTACAAATCGGCCGATGGCTACTATGGCCTTTTAATATTATAGTGACGCGAAAGTTTTAAAGTTTTTGGAGGCCTAGACGTTACAGTAGCGCCATCAGATTTTTAGTTTTTTATGTAGTGTCACTAGATTTTTAGTCACCAGATATTTACGTAATGGAGTGTCGGGTTTAATGGTGGGTTTAGTGTAAGAGTGTTTTTACTATCTATCTATATTAAGAGTATATATATATATAAGAATTAAATGTAATAGATAACTGTGTCTTTCCTATTCTATGTAATTTATTCTAACATTTTAATTATGACCTAAGTTATTAAATGGAAAGTTATTATATGTTTTTGGTATATATATTTTTATTATAATTATTTTTGTTTGGGTTTTCTTATTTTTGTTCTGCCCCTTGTAGTCGGGGATTAGTATTGACTCATCGAAACTAGAACTGCTGAAAAAAGAATATTATATCTTCGTTATAGGATAAACTTTACAAAAAAATTGTTATAAATAAACTTTACAAAAAATTTGTTATAAATAAACTTCACAAAAAAAAAACAAATTAATTTTAGAAAAAAACCGTTATAAATAAACTTTACAAAAAAAATCGTTATAATTAATAAATTACAACAAAAACTTAGCCAAAAGATATTTGGAAAAAATATTATTAAAACAATCTTATTCAGATCAATTGTACTTTCGTAAATACTCTATTAAAAATATAAGACAGTTTTATATACTCTCTACAAAAGAAATGATATCAAGAGGTTGAGCTAGTAGCGTAGCGGAGCTAGTAGCGTAGCGTCCACGGTAAGACGTAGACTACTACGCTCGGGGTTGCAGGTTCGATTTCCTGAGTGATTTTTTCTTTTTACATCTCTCCCTCTCAACTCGGCCGCCCGCCGTCACGATGGGCCAAACCGGCGTAACTCAAGAAGTGTTCGGAGTCCACCCACCCACGGAGGGTCGGGCGGGGACGCTCGGATCGCGCTCTCCGATCTCGGAGGCGCGTCCTGGGGCGTCCCTTCACCCGCCCCTCA
>NW_022639891.1:4606-5392 GCF_010583005.1 Odontomachus brunneus | reverse complement strand
AGACAAAAATAGTTTACTTTCTTGTCATAGAGCTCTGAGAATTTTTTCAGAATTTTTTACCAACGTAAAGAAATGCAATACTAAAAAGTTGATAAAAAAATTCTCAGAACTCTACAAAATGAAATTAAACAATTTTTGTCTCTTCTATCTTTCTGTAAAATTCATAGAATTCGATTAAAAAAATATTGCAGAACCAATAATTTTATAGTTATTTCTTTAAATAGTGCGAAAATATCTTTCAGACAAACGTTATGTTCTTTTACGTAAAGTAAGATTTCATAAAGAAAAATATAGATTTCCGTTTAAAAAAACAATATTGACTTTGAAATAACCTTGAAAACGCCCACACATTAAAAAACTAATAATGCCATTTTAATCACTCTTCAAAATTATAGAACACGTGTTTAATTTTGACATCAAAATATCTCGAAAATTCGAAAAAATGTTTCAGATAAAAGTGAAACGCTTTCGAAGGGAACATAAAGTAATCACCTTAAGTTGATTGTATAGGATGTTTCATTTTAAAAAACGCATCTTGATAATTCTTCAGCCAAATATATTCAGCAAAAATGTTTCAGACAAAAGTTGTAAGGATAAAAGGATCTATTAATAACGTATTAAAAGTTATAAGGTATAAAAAGATCTATTCACTACTCTTATTAGTTTGACCTTGGATAGCTTCCTCAAGAAAAAAGAAAAAATTAATAAAACCGATAATTTTGTAGATATTTCTGTAAATAGTTTAAAAAATAAAAGTCGTATGAAAAAATTTTTCAAACAAAAGTT
>NW_022639891.1:0-626 GCF_010583005.1 Odontomachus brunneus | reverse complement strand
GCTGATCCTCCAGCTCCCGCTGTCGCTGCCACTCCTGCTCCGACTTTTGCCCATTTACAAAGTATTTTATCATTATCTGCACTATTCGGGTAATTTTCGAATCCGAATTACTTTATATTACACTACGCATTGCGGATGCGAACTAGATTTTAATTGTAAATTGCAAATCGTTGACTAGCTAGTTTAACTGAAATAGTCAGATTTATTGGCTAGTTAACGATTCGCAGCTCGTAATTCGAGTCCAATCCGCATCCGTAATGTGTAAAATGTAGTACCGGCTTTAAATTTATAAACTCGGTTCTAAACTTATATTTATTAATAAATTCAAATAATATTGTATATCGAAAATACATATATTTATAATATATAGGACAAAGAAGACGTGGCATAAGGGCGGGAGCAAGAATCCAGCAGCAGCGATTTATGGAATTTTTGTATAAAATGTCGTCCGCTCATTATAATTGGGGACCGAGGAGAGGTCGGAGATATTGAAAAATAATAATGTAATTGAAAAAATGTATGTTAAAATGTATGCTAAAAAATGTAATTGAAAAAATAAACTATTTTAACTTAAAATTCTTTCTGAACCCTTTATTAGAAAGAGAGAGAGAGAGAGAGAGAGAGAG
>NW_022639890.1:46967-49255 GCF_010583005.1 Odontomachus brunneus | reverse complement strand
GTCTGTATATTTAATTCTTGTTTATATACAAACGTTCTGACTTTGAAAATAGAATTGTACATATATGTAGACAATTACTGTTCAGTTATCGTTTAGAAATGAGCACATATAGTATTCCTTCTTTTCGTTCAGTATGTTATATCACGAATTTCTACATTTAACATATAATTATGCTGAACTAGTTAAATATTTAGCCAAAAAAGTTATTCGGGATCAAACGAAGTGCCCACATTGCAATACGATTATATACAACATAATATTTAGATATGCAGCAATCGCAATTTCTTATTCTTCACTGTGCTAAAAACAAATTCGTGATAGGAAAGCAAGAAACATGTAATTTTAAAATTAGTGCTGTGACGGGGACATGGTTTGCGCGTGCTGCATTAAATTTATCCGACGTATGTCGTCTGATTTGTTCACGTTGTTAAATTCTCCACGTCAATTATTTTTGCAAACAGAATTATCCATTTTATCTCGCACAGCTGTTGACTGGACAAATTTTTGTCATGAGGTACGTTTTATAATTTCAATATTAATATAACACATATGTAGATAGACAAACATGTATAAATACACATACACACGTAAGCAAATATATATGTATATACATATCAATATAAAGCTTCTAGCACAATGGATGTCAGATGATAATACACAAACTGTCGGCTCAAACTTAATTGTGGAAATCGATGAAGCTAAATTTGGTAGATGTAAATATCATCGTGGACGTCTTATAATTGGACAATGGTTATTTAGCTATAGAGTGAAACATGGATCGTTTATTTGTTGTATCTGTTGAACAAAAATCATCTGATGTTTTAATTCCAATTATACATTGTCATATTCTACTGAGCACTATTATACATAGCGATTGTTGGTGAGCATATGACTCATTAAGCAATTATATCTACACCTATAAAAAAGTAAACCATAATGGAAACTTTGTAAATCTATATACGGGAGTACACACTCAAAATATTGAACATCTATGGCGTGATATTTGAGGTGGAAATCCGTGATACGGTACCCGAAAAGAACATATTTATTATATAGCAGAATTTATTCTAAATTTAAACGTAAATATCAATGTAGCGATTTGATAAGTTCAATATAACATATTGATAAGTTCTTTGAAATCATGGCTTTATTTTATCCGACTTAAAATCATCAAATAAAATATGATTAATAAATATAATATTATTTTTGCATAAAATGATTAATAATGTTACACTCACGCTTGCACTCGCGATCACGCACGAGAGGAATGAATGTAACACTTTATATAAAAACGAGAAGCTTTACTATTTACAGCAATTCACAATTAAACAAGCTCGATTACAATACAATCTATATACGTCCGTTCGCAACCATGACTCGCTGTCAACTCTGTCGTCAGTTGTTGTTTACTTCGCCTAACAACCCAACGTAAAAAAACGCTTGTCATCTTAGACCATCAATCGGATGTCTTTACATATCCCAAAGGCACGGACGCAACACTGCTCCCTCTGTCTCAAAATTGTTGTCCCGACAATTCAAGGGAGGGGCTCCAAGAGATCGTTTTTCAAGGACACCAAGATGATACCCTGCTCTACCCTGAGCTGCTGCTACAGGTTACCGAGCATCATCAGATCCCAATCAATCTTCCTCTAGAATTCCGATGCTGACTTTCAGGCACCAAGACGGCTTCCTGCCCCAGTCCGTGCTGTTGCTTCAGGCCCTGCGGGACGTCCTGCGTGCAGGCACCGTCCTTCCAGGTCCAAGTCAAATCTTTCAGAAGGTCAAGGGGGTCGACGCTCCTCCCATGAATTCGACCGTTGCGTTTCTAGTCTTCGGACAAAGGGAGAGGGGGGTAGCATCCGTGGACCCAACGTTCTCCTTCAAGAACATCCCAAGTCCCCGCTCCGGCATTCACTCAATGCCTCACGGAAAAACCACGGTCAAAAACCGTGGGTGGGGCGGTCTTCTCTATTGTTTACAAATCTTCTAAGATAAATCCTCTTGACGAGCCCAACAGCAAATTTTTCCTAAAACAAATAACTACAAAAACGCATATCTATCTTTGGAAAATTTCGTAAGATATTCTACAAATTTTCGGATGTATCATTACTTAATTTTCTTTTTTGAAAAAAAGCTAATCTATACATATGAACAATTTTATTCCTATGCCTTAGAGACATTTGAATATAATAAACTACATCACTCAACTTTTTCACAATTTTATAAGGACTTTCCAAACTTCTAAAGCTGGGAGTCTTTTCCCTAACATGTGGATTATAAAACCACAC
>NW_022639890.1:41640-43973 GCF_010583005.1 Odontomachus brunneus | reverse complement strand
ATACACATTACTAAAGCCATCTATTGGAAAAATAATGGATTTCTTTTTCTACACCTTATAAAAAGATTTCGCTATTGAAGAAAATCCTTTAACAAACTTATGATAATAAGAACAAAACCCTAAAAATCTACGGAGATGTTTCTTTATTTGAGGAACCGGCCAATCTTTTCTGAATCCGTAGTCATTCCTTCTTCCGATAAAATATGACCCAAATATTTAATCAAATATCTTTGCAGAAGTACACACATTTTTGGATTTAAACTCAAACCAGCACCGAAAACGCAAAAACACAGTTCTTAAATATTGAATCATTTCTTCAAACGTTTTACTAAAAACAATTACATCATCTAAATACACTAAACAAATTTTAAATAACAACTCTCGCAAAACAGGTTCCATCAAACGTTCAAAAGTTACCGGCGCATTACAAAGCCCGAAAGGCATAACAATAAATTGCTATAAACCTCTTCCTACAGAAAACGCTATCTTCTCCCTATCCTCAGGACAAATTTTTACTTGCCAATACCCACTTTTTAAATCTAACGTGGAAAACCAAGAATTTCCTGCCAACTAATCTAAAGTATTGTTGATACGAGGAATTAGATACGAATCTTTCATCGTAATAACATTAAGTTTTCGATAATCCACACAAAATCTTAAAGATATATCTTTCTTTTTAACTAAAACAGCAGGTGACATCCATGGACTTTCAAACTCTTCAATGACATCTTTCTCCAACATCTCCCTAATAATTTTATCTACTTCAGTTCTAAAATGCAAAGGAAAATGCCGAGGTGCTTGTTTTATCGAACGATGATCGATCAATTCAATTTTATGTTTTTCGATATCATAATTTCCAGTAACAATTTCTTCAGAAAATATATCCTGAAATTCAATTAAAAGTTTCGCAAATTCTTCTTTTTGTTCAAAATATAAATTTTTAGAATCTCGTTCAAATAATTCTAAAAGGAAATCAGGAATACGCGTACAAAAATTTACGCGTGCACAAATTAATTCGTTTTTCTTTCTAAAACTTTTTGATGTTTCAATGCCTAATGTAAGTTGTAAAATCGACTCAACATTCGTAGTTGCCAAGAAATCTATTCCAAGAATACATTCGTTCTCAATATCGGTGATAAACATAATCATATTTAACGTAAACTTTCCCAATTCGGCAGTGATTACAACTTTTGAATGAATAGGAACTATTTCTCCCGTTAAATAAAAAAGATAACTATTTTTTATTTCAATCAACTTCCTCGGAATTTTAATTAATTTCTTACTAATAATCGAAACATCCGAACTCGTGTCGATTTTAAATATACAAGATTTACTATCTAATTTTCCCTGAAAACAGAAATTATTATTTCGCACGCGACTAACCCTAAACTTTTTCTTGATTGGGGTTTAATTTCTATTGCCGAGTCGACACTACATCACTCGGCAATACTTATTTTGGCTGCTGGTTAACCAACGCCGGACATTCCGTACGAAAATGTCTTGTACTCCCACACTGCCAGCATTCCTTATCTGAACTTTTATTTTTAAAATTTCCTTTCGGAATAAAACGCGGCCTTTTTTTCGTATATAATTCAATTCCTTTTTAAAATTTTGCCGATTAAACCCCTATATGAAACGTGAATCCTCCGTAAACTTTCCTCCAATAAATCTTTCTCCACGCTGACCAAAATTTTCCCCTGAAATAGTCTGAATCGCTTTCGCTCTCTCTATAGCTGACCTAAGAGAAGTTACTTTTCAACTGCAATGTTCGTTTAACAAAACCCTCCGATAATCCCGCAATAAATTGGGCACATGCAATCTTTTCTCGAATCTCGAATGTACATTCTGGATAAGCCAAATTTACCAATCTTTCTAAATCACTTGCAAAAACAGCATATTCCATTCCCAATTTTAACCTTTTATTTGTAAATTGTGTATAATAATTTGAAAACAATCCCGCTCCCCAAAACGTAATTCCAATTTAGACTTAATTTCCGTGTAACTAAAATGTTCATTTAAACTATCTAATATCCGTATTAGATAGTTTAAATAAACATTTTAGTTACGACGCGCCTTTCCACTTAAAGCCGCAATTATAACCGCTTTCTCCCTCTCATTCCAATTATTCGCATTTGCAACTAACTCGAATTGCACGAGATACTCATGCAACGGCTCAGTTCTTTCAAAAATATCCGGCTTTAACTTTAAAATGGAAGTACTGGCCTATGCTAGTACTAAGCTGTTCTGTTCTACCCCGGGCCTGCATTTGCGATAGTCGCTCCTTCTCTTTTTGACGAAGCTTAATTAGCTCAACTCACTCTCTCTCTCTCTCT
>NW_022639890.1:36626-36728 GCF_010583005.1 Odontomachus brunneus | reverse complement strand
TGCTATGATCAGTAGATTCTCGTAGTTTTCTTGCCGATGTACTGGCAAATTCGGTTTCATTTTTGCTTGAATATCGGTTCCCTCGAAATTGTCGTTTCTTTA
>NW_022639890.1:36150-36616 GCF_010583005.1 Odontomachus brunneus | reverse complement strand
TGCTATGATCAGTAGATTCTCGTAGTTTTCTTGCCGATGTACTGGCAAATTCGGTTTCATTTTTGCTTGAATATCGGTTCCCTCGAAATTGTCGTTTCTTTATTTTATGTCCAGGTCGAATTTAGAAGTTCTCTTTCCGTGGAACATTTTAAGACGCACGTTATTCAACTCACGCTATGCACGACAAAGAACAAGGTTCGAGCAGTTCTAATGGCTTTCTACCTGCTCCTAAACTAGGTGGTAAACTTAGTTCCTGCGGCTCACAGTTAGATGACGTTAGTAGTAGGTGTAATTTATTTTGACATCTGAAACTGGCTGCATTTTAGAGGTTAGACATTTGTCAATAAAATTCAGTGCGAAGAGATTCATTTAAGCGAGCAGTGCTATTTTTTCTTTTGATTAAATATGGAACGTGATAAGTTGTTTTTTCGACATGTGCTGCTTCATTACTTTGACTTGAAAAAAA
>NW_022639890.1:30169-32525 GCF_010583005.1 Odontomachus brunneus | reverse complement strand
TCCATGGAGACTGACACCCTTGTGCCTCCCTCCAGTTAGGTGCACCCGACCACCACTGGAGAGGCTCACAACTTGGGACGTGAGAGCCCGCCGACCGCTCTCACCCCGGTACTTGTCTCCACCAAAGAAGGTGTCGTCCCCGGCACAGAATCACCAAGCCACACAGACGTCGCCCAGGAAGCCGACACTCGCACCAGGCGTCGCCAGGATCCCGACAGCACCGAAAAACCCAGATCCACGCGTCAGCAGCGTCAGACATTCGGTGTCCCCACGCAAGCTCGCATAGCCAGGAAAGTTTCGAGCCCACGCCGGCTCGCCGAAAAAGCCCGCATTACACGGAACCTTCCGAAAGACAAAACGACTTCCAAGGATCCGGCCCTGGAAAGGAACCTCGACAACAGAATAATACACATACATACAGACACACACACCCCATCTGTACTCCAAATAAAAATGTTCTTGTTTCCGTAACAGAGTACAATTCTTACGTGTACCTTCCCACTGCGAGCGTGTTATAGGATAAGGCTAAGATCTTGTGAACGCAAACTAACGCAACCACATTTAGCTCTGCTACTTTCATTCAGGATGTCACCCGCTCGCATGTCCTGTCCCGCGTGCCTAGTGGTAGTGTCATTTGTGTTTTGTGGTTTTTCTTTCTTGTGTATGGTTTTGTGGTGTGGTGTTTTTATATTTTGTTTATTTATTTCTCCAGTGGGATTGCCCATCGTGCTCGGGGTTTTTCTTCCCCGCGGAAGTTGCCCCGACGGCGCCTTTCTAGCGCTTGTCGTTTTGTACGGCGAGGAGGCGCGTCGCCTCCTGCCAGAAAGCGTATACGAGACGGGTGCACGTCGACCTCCTAGGGGTCACGGAGACGGGGGCGCCGGCATGGCTGCGGTGGAGCCCCTGCCCCAGGTGGGATCGTCCCGGGCCTCTAGCCCTTGGCCCGACGTATTACGTGGTCGCGGTAGGGGTGTGCCGCCTCGTCAGTAAGTTTTTTAGTTTTCTACATATAGTTTTATGCGATAGATTCGCGTGCGTACGTAGCGTTCGTCGACCGCGTTTTATTGTGTAGTTTTCATTTCCGTGCTTCTGAACTATTTCGTAGGGTCCTACCCACATTGCATCTAGCTTTTTTGATCTTCTCTGTCGCACCATTTCATCATATAATAGTACTTGGTCTCCTATGTCAAATACAGTTCCCTTAGCTATTCGATCATATTATTTGCTTTTCGCTTTTTCTTTTTTAACGTGCTCTCGGGCTACTTGATTCGTTGCTCGGAGCCGTTGTTTTATTTCCTGTGCGTAATCGTCGGTGCTATACGTGATCTTTGGCGTTGTTAGTGTAGATGATTGTAGGGTTGCTTGGTACTCGTATACCAGTTTAAATGGTGTATATTTCGTAGTTGTGTGCGGAGTTGTGTTATAGGTAAAAATTGCGTATGGGATCCATTCATCCCAGTTTGTTTGGTCGTTATTTATATAGTGTCGGAGGTATTCTGCGAGTGTTCTATGCGATCTTTCTGGTGCTCCGTTGCTCTGTGGATGATACGCGGTGGTTTAAATCTTTTCTATTCTTAGTAATTTACATACTGTTTTGAATACTTTACTGAGGAAGTTTGTACCTTGATCCGTTAATACTTTTTTTGGTATCCCATATTCCAGCACTATATTTTCGACAAATGCTTTCGCGACGGTTGTTGCTTCTTGATTAGGTATTGGGATAGCTTTACTGAATTTGGTTAAATTATCCTGAAATGTTAGGATATACTTATTTCTTTTTGCTGTTATTGTGAGTAGTCCTACAATATCTAGCGCGCATTTTTCGAACGGCTTAGTAGGTGTGTCAGTAATTATCATCGGTGACTTTTTCTGTAGGCTTAATTTATTTTTTCGGCATAATTCGCATTTTTTAATATATTGTGTCATCTTCCGTTATTTCCTTCCAATTGTGGTTCATACGTATTCTTTTTAAAGTGCGTTGTATTCCTTGATGCCCTCCCAATGTTGCATCGTGATATTCGTAAAGTATTTGTTCTTTTTCCCTTTTTGTATAGTTTTATGTGTATTCGTATTGTTTTCCTCTTCTTTTTCCTCTTCTTCTTCCTCTTCTTCTTCTTCATCTTCTTCTTTCTCTTCTTCTTTTTCTTCTTCTTCCTCTTCTGGAGTGCTGGTTTGTAATACTGATACTGGGGGGGTATCTATTCAACGCGTCTGCGTTTACGTTTGTCTTCCCCGCTTTGTGGATTATTTCGTAATCATATTCCTCTAATTTCAATCTCCATCTTATTAGTCTGGATCCAGGATCTGTAACGTTGAACAGCCTAGTGGTTTATGATCTGTTACGATTTTAAATTTA
>NW_022639890.1:29287-30159 GCF_010583005.1 Odontomachus brunneus | reverse complement strand
TCTCCATCTTATTAGTCTGGATCCAGGATCTGTAACGTTGAACAGCCTAGTGGTTTATGATCTGTTACGATTTTGAATTTGGTTCCGTAGATATAATGTCTGAAGTGTTTTACTGCCCAGACTATCGCTAACAGTTCTTTTTCCGTTGTGTTATAATTGTGTTCTGCGCGTGATAATACGCGGCTCGCATAGGCTATCGGGTTGTCTGCTCCTACTCGGCCTTGCGATAGTATAGCTCCGATTGCATGGTCGGATGCATCTGTTGTGACCACGAATTCTTTTTCGAAATCTGGGTATACTAGTACCGGTGCGGTGGTCAGTTTTTCCTTTCATTTATCGAATGCCGTTTGTTGCTCTTTGTTCCATTCAAATTTTTTATCTTTTTTGGTTAATTTTGTTAATGGTCGTGCAATTTTTGAGAAGTTATCGATGAATCTTCTGTAATATCCTGCGAGCCCTATAAACGATTGTATATCTTTGGTTTTTGTGGGTCTCGGGAAATTTGTTATTGCTTCTAACTTTTTCGGATCGGGTAGGATTCCTTTTTCTGAAATTATATGCCCTAAGTAGATAACTTCCTTCCTAAGGAACTTGCATTTGTTTGGTTGCAACTTTAGGTTACATTGCCGTATTCTCTGTAGTACACTGACAAGTTTTTTGTTAAGGTCTATTAGACTATTTCCGTATATGACTATGTCGTCTAAATATACTAGGCATTTTAGCCCTTGTAATCCCGTTAGGACTGTATTCATGAGTCGTTGGAATGTTATGGGCGCATTTTTCAATCCGAAAGGCATTCTATTAAATTCATAGTGTCCCGTGGGTGTTGAAAAAGCTGTTTTACGTTTATCTTTTTTTGCCATCTCTATTTA
>NW_022639890.1:27592-29277 GCF_010583005.1 Odontomachus brunneus | reverse complement strand
CAAGGTGTATCAGCTCGAACGCGTATTCGCACGCCGTTAAGAATTCTATTAGTTTATCGTCCTGCGTACCATTGAATATGGGGATCTGATCTCGCGCCTCTCTGATGCGTCGGGATCGATCCTCGTTAATCGGGGATAACCCGTCTGTGAGATGGTCATTGTGACGTCGTCCTCGTCTGTCTGGAGGGTATCGTTCAGTTTCTATGTTAGTGTTTCTTACATTTTGTTGGTCGTCTATGCGAGAGTTGGTTAGTAGAGCTGCATTCGTATGTATAGTATCGCGCAATTCCTCTATACGCGCTAATAACTGCTCGTTAGCATTATTATATAGGTCAACGTCGCGTCGAATTCTACTAAGTCCTGGTTGAGGATCGTTTACGTCGCTCAACGGATCCTCTCGTAGTAGAGGCTCGCGGGGGCGAGAGAGTTCCTGATCTCTTCCGTTCTCCGCTGCGTGTAGGGTTTCGTCGTGTTGCCCGGTGGCCATCCATTTCGTCAAATGAATCGAATACACTACTATCGTAAGAAGTTAAGGAGAAATTTCCTCTTTGCGAGACGTCGCTAATAGTACTGTGTTAGGGTAAATATGCGCGGCGTCTTGTACGTCGAGTGTCGTCTGTAACGTGCACGTCTGGTAGTATGCAATGGTCTATCTCGCCGGAAGGGAATTCACGTTCGGCGATTACGTGCTCTGGAGATTCGCGTTCGGTTTCACCCGAGTAGTCTAATATACGTCGCACAAGCTCTAATGTTTCACGCGCGTTATCTATAGCTTCAGCAACTGTCTCGTTGGGATTCGATAGATGTTCGATAGTTAATCGCGCTGGTGCGCTATGTAGCCACGATTGATTTGATATAGGTCGGTTAGGAGTATCGCTTTCGCTCGACATTCACGCCTTTACGTGTTCGCTCGCATAAACCTAATCGCTTAGGTGACAATAGTTTCTCGACTTACAATAACGTTGTCGCGGCTCTTCTGTAACTCATCGTGTTTTGGTTAAGTCGGCAAGTCGTTGCTCGTTACTGGGTCAGTGGCGTTGGGCAGGTCGCGGTCGCCGCTGATGCATTCGCCGTAGGCTCCGGTGTCGCTGGCAATGTAGTATCGTAGGCCGTAGCTCCGACGGTCGTCTTGATTACGCTGCAGCTCGTCTTTCACCGATTACCGCTGTCATCTGCCGTCTCCATTAGCCTTGTGGTCCCAGTGTGTTGTCTCGGAGGGCTCTCAATGACTTTTTGAGCTCTCTCCAAATTTTTCTTCTTTTTGTTTTTGTAGACTTGTCGTCTAATGTATTTACGGAGTAGTTGTTTCTTCTCGGTCTTATAGTTTCTCGCTCTTTTTTGAGATAACCGGTTAGCATTTTTTTTTCAGTAGACGTATCTCCGACGTCCACTAGTTAGCTGCGATGATTTCTCTTTTGAATTTTTTCTTTCTTCGTCACTTACACCACCCTTTTCTTACCCGTAATTCACTTTCTGTGCACAGGTAGTTCCTGGGTCCGGCTTTCACCGATCCCACCGCTGCCACCAAATTCTCGTACTCCGTGTTGCCGGCACGCGAGAAGAGTTCGAGATCGATGATGCGGGCGCGGTAGAGTGTGTGGCGGTGGGTGAAAAATGTATTCAATAGTTGTACTACGTTTAGTAGTTTTAAATATAAAGGATTTATTTGATAATTACACTTGGAT
>NW_022639890.1:26054-27582 GCF_010583005.1 Odontomachus brunneus | reverse complement strand
GTACTACGTTTAGTAGTTTTAAATATAAAGGATTTATTTGATAATTACACCTGGATGTGTTTATAACTACTCCCGAGGTTTGTTAGTAATGTGCGAACCGCGCGTCGATTGCGTATATCGCGGCGAGAGACCGAGGTGTTAAGTCTCACGCGGGCGGTCTTCTCCGCTCTTTTATAATATTGTTTTAGGCTTGTCGGAGGGGGTGCCTGGCGACAAGAGCATTACCATATTTGGTAATGGTTCAATGCATTTGGAATTGAGGTCCTAAATGCGGAATGTGCAAGGTGGTGCTTATCACAACACTTGCACATCCGCTTCCTTGTGGCGCAATCGAAACGATTCCTCAAGAAGTGTTTCGAAAGCGCGGATACTATTCGCGATTATAACAGTATAGAAGGTAACAGGAAGATTTTCTCTGGACCAATAGAAATTTTGAGTAAAGTATAATCGACATCTGCCGGTTCTCTCGGAATAGTAACCTGAATAGCATTTACAAGTTCTGCTGCGCTGGTAGGCGCTTGGAGAACCCGTGCGCCCTTATGTATTTGAGCTTATAGCTCCGTTAATATTGCGAATTTTTAAAAATCCTTTTACAGAGATATTCTTCACATATGTAGGAATAATAATATTAAAAAAGAGAATTGATTTTTTGAAGCCGACGAATGTAAAAGCCCTCTTAAATGAAGCAGATAAGGAAGTGGTGAGGAGTTAGGGGAGAGAGACGAGGGAGGATGGAAGCAATGATAAGGAAAATGAGAGAGGAAGAAGGAGAGAGAAAGAGAAAAGGAATGGTGAAGAGAGAGAGAAGAAATGAGGGGTAGGAGAAAGAAGTTTGAAAGAAGGTGGAAAGAAGGAGTGAGAGGAGATAGGAAAGAGAAAGGTAACAGATTGGAGTTTAATGGAAATGGAACGAAGAATGGAGATGAGAGAAAGGGAAGAGAGAATGAAAAATATGTGGGTGAAGGAGTTGAAAGGAAAAGAGATAGAGATAGAGGATAGAATAAAAAGTATGTGGAGTGAAGTAGGAGTAGATGAAGAGATAGAGCAGGTGAAGGTGACAAATATAAGAAAAGATAGGCAAGAAGGGGGGAAAAAAGGAGGGTGTTAGTAAGGATGAGAAATCTGGAAGAAAAAAGAGCAGTACTGAAGATGAGAAGGGAAATAGAAAGGAAGGAGATAAGAATTGAGGATGAGCTGACGTGGAGAGGAAGGAAGATGAAGTGGCAGATAGAGGAGATAGCGAGAAAGAAGAGAAACAGAGGGAGGAGGGTATTGGTAGAGTATGGAAAAATACAGATAGAAGGAAAGTGGTGGTGGTGGGATGAGGAAGAGGGCAGATTAAGGGATAAGAAGGATGTAGTATGGGAAGGGCAAGGGGAAGAGGATAGAGAGGAGAGGAAGGGGGAGGAAGACAATAACAGAAGAGGAGAAAGAGGAAGAAGGGAAAATGAAAAAGAGATGAAAAGTGGCATTTTGGAACGTGGCTGGGGTGAAAAATAAGGATAAGGAGTTCCATAAAAGAATTAAA
>NW_022639890.1:25488-26044 GCF_010583005.1 Odontomachus brunneus | reverse complement strand
GATGAAAAGTGGCATTTTGGAACGTGGCTGGGGTGAAAAATAAGGATAAGAAGTTCCATAAAAGAATTAAAGAATGGGTAGTGGTTTTAATGGAAATGTCGGTAGATGTGTGACGATGCCTTACACGCATCGTCCCGAATAACAGCCAACACAACATCCGTTGGCTGTAAACGGCGCTAAGCGCCAAACAAATAATCCAAACATAAACATGCGCCACGCCTAAAGACACGTAACATCAACAAACAACATCAAATGTAACGAGACGGTATATAAACCGTGGCCGAGAAATAAGCGGAGAGACCGATCCGGACCGCCGACCGAACTCGATGCTTCAGAGCGGAGAGCAAGGTATCCGACCGTATCGTTTCTACCTGCCCGTCACCTTCCGAAACCACATCGACGAAATCGGCACCTGGAGATTGTGTGTTCGCTATCTCCATCAAGCGCTCTTGATACCGACTTCGCCGTCCTCTCAGGATCCAACGACCGGCCTACGAGTTCGTGTGTTCGCGAACCCGATCGAGTTCTCTCGGTATCGATCGTATCCCGACCCCAT
>NW_022639890.1:24873-25478 GCF_010583005.1 Odontomachus brunneus | reverse complement strand
ACCGGCCTACGAGTTCGTGTGTTCGCGAACCCGATCGAGTCCTCTCGGTATCGATCGTATCCCGACCCCACGAGCAAGCATCCGAGCCAGTGTGTTCGCTGCGCCCGATCGAACGTTGTCGATACTTGCGTTATTAAATACGGCGATACGCGAGTCGCCCGATATATCGCGGAACGTGCTGCGACACGTCAAGATCCCGTATACCGCCGGAACCCCGCCGCTATACGTCCGTTCGCCTTACGATTCGCGGATTCCACGCGCCGTGTCTATTGCGAAGTACCAGCTTCGCGCTATTCGCCCCGCCTACCGAATCGCGAGACTCGACCAAGCAAAACCGAGACCCGATCACTGCTGCCGTCTCACGCCGAAACACGCGTAGCTCACACCGTTGCTCTGTATATTAAAGATCAAATAAATTGTTATTTGTTATTATTTGCTGGTGTCAATCATATAACGATCCTTGACTCCGACGAGCGATATTCCCGGCGATACGACCAACAATCAACGCGAGACGTACGGTTGTTACAGATGAGAAAGGTTGGCAGAGGATGAGAGGGAAGATGTCAAAAGAATATGTGTGGAAAATGAGGTGGGTAAAAAAAAAG